>NW_025215235.1:37094-47376 GCF_004010195.1 Chiloscyllium plagiosum | reverse complement strand
AGCCTCTTACTCACGAGCAGTATGTGGTGAGCACACAGGTATTGGAGCCTGTTACTCATGAGCAGCAAGAGGAGAGCACGCAGCTATTAGAGCCTGTCACTGAGGAGTAGCAGGAGGAGCGCACGCAGCTATTGGAACCTCTTTCTCAGGAGCCGTATGTGGTGAGCACACAGGTATTGGAGCCTGTTACTCATGAGCAGCAAGAGGAGAGCACACAGGTATTGGAGTCTGTTACTCAGGAGCAGCAGGAGGAGAGCACACTACTATTGGAGCCTGTTACTCAGGAGCAGCAGGAGGAGAGCACACAGCTATTCGAGCCTGTTACTGAGGGGTAGCAGGAGGAGGGCACGCAGCCATTGGAGCCTGTTACTCAGGAGCAGTATGTGGTGAGCACACAGCTATTGGAGCCAGTTACTCAGGAGCAGCAGGAGGGGAGCACACAGGTATTGGAGTCTGTTACTCAGGTGCAGCATGTTGAGAGCACACAGCTATTGGAGTCAGTTTCTCGGGAGCAGCGGGAGGAGATCACACAGCTACTCGAGTCTGTTACTCGGGGCCAGCAGGAGGAGAGCACGTAGATATTGGAGTTTGTTACTCAGGAGCAGCAGGAGGAGGGCACACACCTGTTCGAGCTTGTTATCCAGGAGCAGCAGGAGGACAGCAAACAGCTATTAGAGCCTTTAACTCAGGAGTAGCAGGAGGAGGGCACACAGGCATTGGAGCCTGTTACTTAGGAGCAGCAGGTGGACAGCACACAGGTATTGGAGCCTGTTACTCAGGAGCAGCAGGTGGAGAGCACACAGGTATTGGAGTCTGTCACTCAGGACTAGCAGCTGGAGAGAAAACAGCTATTGATGCATGTTACTCAGGGGCAGCATGAGGAGAGCACACAGCTATTGGAGCCTGTTACTCAGGAGCATCAGCAGGAGGGCACACAGCTATTGGAGCCTGTTACTCGGGAACAACAGGAGGAGGGCACACAACTATTGAAGCGTGTTACCCAGGAGCAGCAGGATGAGAGCAAACAGCTACTGGAGCCTGTAACTCAGGAGAAGCAGGAGTTCGGCACACAGGTATTGGAGCCTGTTACTTAGGAGCAGCAGGTGGAGAGCACACAGGTATTGGAGCCTGTTCCTCAGGAGCAGCAGGTGGTGAGCACACATCTGTTATTCAGGAGCAGCAGGAAGAGAGCACGCAGGTATTAGAGCCTGTAAGTCAGGAGCAGCAGGGGGAGAGCAGACAGGTATTGAAACCTGCTACTCAGGATCACTAGGAGGAGAGCACACAGCTATTGGAGCATGTTACTCAGGAGCAGCAGGAGGATGGCACACAGCTATTGGAGCCTGGAGAGCACACAGCTATTGGAGCCTGTTATTCAGGAGCATCATCAGCAGAGCACACAGCGATGAGAGCCTGTAACTCAGGAGCAGCAAGTGGAGAGCACACAGCTATTGGAGCCTGTTATTCAGGAGCATCATCAGCAGAGCACACAGCGATGAGAGCCTGTAACTCAGGAGCAGCAAGTGGAGAGCACACAGCTATTGGAGCCTGTTATTCAGGAGCATCATCAGCAGAGCACACAGCGATGAGAGCCTGTAACTCAGGAGCAGCAAGTGGAGAGCACACAGCTATTGGAGCCTGTTATTCAGGAGCATCATCAGCAGAGCACACAGCGATGAGAGCCTGTAACTCAGGAGCAGCAAGTGGAGAGCACACAGCTATTGGAGCCTGTTATTCAGGAGCATCATCAGCAGAGCACACAGCGATGAGAGCCTGTAACTCAGGAGCAGCAAGTGGAGAGCACACAGCTATTGGAGCCTGTTATTCAGGAGCATCATCAGCAGAGCACACAGCGATGAGCGCCTGTAACTCAGGAGCAGCAAGTGGAGAGCACACAGCTATTGGAGCCTGTTACTCAGGAGCATCATCAGGATGGCACACAGCTATTGGAGCCGTTACTCAGAAGTAGCAGGAGGAGAGCACACAGCTATTCGAGCCTGTTACTGAGGGGTAGCAGGAGGAGAGCACACATCTATTGGAGCCTGTTACTCAGGAGTAGCAGGAGGAGCGCACGCAGCTATTGAGGCTCTTACTCAGGAGCAGTATGTGGTGAGCACACAGGTATTGGAGCCTGTTACTCATGAGCAGCAAGAAGAGAGCACACAGGTATTGGAGTCTGTTACTCAGGAGCAGCAGGAGGAGAGCACACAGCTATTGGAGCCTGTTACTCAGGAGCAGCATGAGGAGGGCACGCAGCTATTGGAGCCTGTTACTCATGAGCAGCAGGATGAGAGTACACAGTTATTGGAGCCTGTTACTCAGGAGCAGCATGTGGAGAGCACCCAGTTATTGAAGCCTGTTACTCAGGAACATCATCAGGAGGGCACACAGCTATTGGAGCCTGTTACTCAGGAGCAACAGGAGGAGAGCATACAGCTATTGGAGCCTGTTACTCAGGAGTAGCAGGAGGAGGGCACGCAGCTATTCGAGCCTGTTACTCAGGAGCAGTACTTGGTGAGCACACAGGTATTGGAGTCTGTTACTCAGGAGCAGCAGGAGGAGGGCACACAACTATTGAAACGTGTTACCCAGGAGCAGCAGGAGGACAGCCAACAGCTATTGGAGCCTGTAACCCAGGAGTAGCAGGAGTTGGGCACACAGGTATTGGAGCCTGTTACTTAGGAGCAGCAGGCGGAGAGCACGCAGGTATTGTAGCCTGTTACTCTGGAGCAGCAGATGGTGAGCACACAGCTATTGAAACCTGTTATTCAGGAGCTGCAGGAAGAGAGCACACTGGTATTTGAGCATGTTACTCAGGAGCAGCAGGAGGAGAGCACACAGGTATTGAAACCTGCTATTCAGGATCAGTCGGAGGAGAGCACACAGCTATTGGAGCATGTTACTCAGGAGCAGCAGGAGGAGGGCACACAGCTATTGGAAGACTGTAACCCAGGAGCAGCAGGAGGACAGCAAACAGCTATTGGAGCCTGTTACTCAGGAGCATCATCAGGAGGGCACACAGCTATTGGAGCCTGTTACTCAGGAACAGCATGTGGAGAGCACACAGGTATTGGAGCCTGTTACTCAGGAGTAGCAGGAGGATGGCACGCAGCTATTCGAGCCTGTTACTCAGGAGCAGTACGTGGTGAGCACACAGGTATTGGAGTCTGTTACTCAGGAGCAGCAGGAGGAGGGCACACAACTATTGAAACGTGTTACCCAGGAGCAGCAGGCGGACAGCCAACAGCTATTGGACCCTGTAACTCAGGAGTAGCAGGAGTTGGGCACACAGGTATTGTAGCCTGTTACTCAGGAGCAGCAGATGGTGAGCACACAGCTATTGAAACCTGTTATTCAGGAGCTGCAGGAAGAGAGCACACTGGTATTGGAGCATGTTACTCAGGAGCAGCAGGGGGAGAGCACACAGGTATTGAAACCTGCTACTCAGGATCAGTCGGAGGAGAGCACACAGCTCTTGGAGCATGTTACTCAGGAGCAGCAGGAGGAGGGCACACAGCTATTGGAGCCTGTTACTCAGGAGCAGCATGTGGAGAGCACACAGGTATTGGAGCCTGTTACTCTGGTGAAGCAAGAGGTGGAGAGCACACAGCTATTGGAGCCTGTTACTCAGGAGGAGCAGGAGGAGAGAACACAGCTATCGGAGCCTGTTGCTCAAGAGTAGCAGAGGGAGGGTTCAAAGTTATTGGAGCCTGTTACTCGAGGCCAGCAGATGGAGAGCACACAGGTATTGGAGCCTGTTACTCAGGAGCAGCAGGAGTGGAGCACACAGCTTTGTGAGCCTGATACTCAGGAGTAGCCGAAGGAGGGAACGCAGCTATTGGAGCCTGTGACTCAGGAGCAGCATGTGGTGAGCACGCCGCTATTGGAGCCTGTTACTCAGGAGCAGTATGTGGTGAGCACACAGCTATTGGAGCCTGTTACTCAGGAGCAGCAGGAGTGGAGCACACAGCTTTGTGAGCCTGATACTCAGGAGCAGCAGGAGGACAGCACATAGCTATTGGAGCCTGTTACTCAGGAGCATCAGGAGGAGAGCAGACTGCTATTGGAGCCTGTTACTCAGGAACAGCAGGAGGAGAGCACACAGATATTGGTGCCTGTTACTCAGGAGTAGCAGGAGGAGGGCACGCAGCGCTTGGAGCCTGTTACTCAGGAGCTGAGGTGGAGAGCACACAGTTACTAGAGCCTGTTACTCAGGATTAGCAGGAGGAGGGCACGCAGATTTTGGAGCCGGTTACTCGGGAGCAGCAGGAGGGGGGCACACAGCTATTGGCGCATGTTACTCAGGAGCAGCAGGAGGAGAGCACACAGCTATTGGGCCCGGTTACTCAGGAGCGGCAGGAGGAGAGCACGCAGCAATTGGAGCGTGTAACACAGGCATAGCAGGAGGAGGGCACACAGCTACTGGAGCCTGTTACTCAGGAGCAGCAGGAGGAGAGCACACAGCTATTGGAGCCTGTTACTCAGGAGCAGCAGGATGAGAGTACACAGCTATTGGAGCCTGTTACTCAGGAGCAGCATGTGGAGAGCACACAATTATTGAAGCCTGTTACTCAGGAACATCATCAGGAGGGCACACAGCTATTCGAGCATGTTACTCAGGAGCAACGGGAGGAGAGCATACAGCTATTGGAGCATGTTACTCAGGAGCAGTTGGAGGAGGGCACACAGCTATTGGAGCCTGTTACTCAGGAAGAGCAGGGGGAGGGCACACAAAGATTGGATCCTGTTACTTAGGAGCAGCAGGAGGAGGGCACACAGCTATTGGAAGACTGTAACCCAGGAGCAGCAGGAGGACAGCAAACAGCTATTGGAGCCTGTTACTCAGGAGCATCATCAGCAGGGCACACAGCTATTGGAGCCTGTTACTCAGGAGCAGCATGTGGAGAGCACACAGGTATTGGAGCCTGTTACTCTGGTGAAGCAAGAGGTGGAGAGCACACAGCTGTTGGAGCCTGTTACTCAGGATTAGCAGGAGGAGAGAACACAGCTATTGGAGCCTGTTACTCAGGGGTAGCATAGGGAGGGTTCACAGTTATTGGAGCCTGTTACTCAGGAGCAGCAGGAGGAGGGCACACAGCTATTGGAGCCTGTTACGCAGGAGCAGCAGGTGGAGAGCACACACCTACTGGAGCCTGTTACTAGGGGCTGCAGGTGGAGAGCACACAGGTATTGGAGTTTGTCACTCAGGACTAGCAGGAGGAGAGCACACAGCTATTGGAGCCTGGTACTCAGGGGCAGCAGGAAGAGAGCACACAGCTATTGGTGCCTGTTACTCAGGAGCAGCAGAGGGAGGGTTCACAGCTATTGGAGCCTGTTATTCGGGGCCAGCAGGAGGAGAGCTCGCAGCTATTGGAGTCTGTTACGCAGTAGCAGCATGTGGTGAGCACACCGGTATTGGAGCCTGTTACTCAGGAGCAGCAGGAGGAGAGCACACAGCTATTGGAGCCTGTTACTCAGGTGCAGCATGTGGAGAGCACACAGCTATTGGAGCCTGTTACTCAGGAACAGCAGGAGGAGAGCACACACCTGTTGGAGCCTGTTACCCAAGAGCCGCAGGAGAAGAGCACACAGCAATTGGAGCTTATAACTCAGGAGTAGCAGGAGGAGGGCACAAAGGCATTGGAGCCTGTCACTCAGGAGCAGCAGGTGGAGAGCACACAGCTATTGGAGCCTGTTACTCAGGAGCAGCGGGTGAAGAGCACACAGGTATTGGAGTCTGTTACTCGGGGCAGCAGGTGGAGAGCACACAGGTATTGGAGTCTGTCACTCAGGACTAGCAGGTGTAGAGAAAACAGCTATTGATGCCTGTTACTCAGGGGCAGCAGGAGGAGAGAACACTGCTATTGGAGCCTGTTACTCAGGAGCGGCAGGAGGAGAGCACACAGCTATTGGATACTGTTACTCAGGAGCAGCAGGATGAGAGCACACAGATATTGGTGCCTGTTACTCAGGAGTAGCAGGAGGAGGCACGCAGCTATTGGAGCCTTTTACTCAGGAGCAGCATGTAGAGAGCACACAGTTATTAGAGCCTGTTACTCGGGGTTAGCAGGAGGAGGGCACACAGCTATTGGAGCCGGTTACTCGGGAGCAGCAGGAGGAGGGCACACAGCTATTGAAGCCTGTTACTCAGGAGTATCAGGAGGAGGGCACGCAGCTATTGGAGCCTGAAACTCAGTGACAGCAGGTGGAGGGCACACAGCTATTGGAGCATGTTACTCAGGAGCAGCAGGAGGAGTGCACACAGCTATTGGACCTGGTTACTCAGGAGCGGCAGGAGGAGAGTACACAGCTATTGGAGCCTGTAACTCAGGCGTAGCAGGAGGAGGGCACGCAGCTCTTGGAGCCAGTTACTCAGGAGTAGCAGGAGGAGGGCACACAGCTATTGGAGCTTGTTACTCAGGGCAGCAGGAGGAGGGCACAGAGCAGTTGGAGCCTGTAACTCAGTAGCAGCAGGAGGAGGGCATACAGCTATTGGAGCATGTTACTCAGGCGTAGCAGGTGGAGGACACACAGGTATTGGAGTCTGTCACTCATGACTAGCAGGTGGAGAGAAAACAGTTACTGAAGCCTGTTACTCAGGGGCAGCAGGAGGAGAGCACACAGCTATTGGAGCCTGTTACTCAGGTCCATCCGGAGGAGAGCACGCAGCTATTAGAGCCTGTCACTGAGGTGTAGCAGGAGGAGGGCACGCAGCTTCGGGAGCCTGATACTCAGGAGCAGCTGTAGGAGAGCACACAGGTATTGGAGCCTGTTACTCAGGAGCAGCAGGTGGAGATCACACAGCTATTGGAGCCGGTTACTCGGGACCAGCAGGAGGAGGGCACACAGATATTGGAGCCTGTTACTCAGGGGTAGCAGGAGGAGGGCACGCAGCTTTTGGGGACTGTAACTCAGTGGCAGCAGCTGGAGGGCACACAGCTATTGTAGCATGTTACTCAGGAGCAGCAGGAGGAGAGCACACAGCTATTGGAGCCGGTTACTCAGGAGCGGCAGCAGGAGAGCACACAGCTATTGGAGCCTTTAACTCAGGAGCAGCATGTGGTGAGCACACAGATATTGGAGACTGTTACTCAGGAGCAGCAGGAGGTGGGCACACAGCTGTTGGAGCTTATTACTCAGGGTGCAGGAGGAGGGCACAGAGCTATTGGAGCCTGTAACTCAGTGGGAGCAGGAGGAGGGCATACAGCTATTGGAGCATGTTACTCAGGAGCAGCAGTAGGAGAGCACACAGCTATTGGAGCCTGTTACTCAGGAGTAGCAGGAGGAGGGCACGCAGCTATTGGACCCTGTTACTCAGGAGCACCATGTGGTGAGCACACAGATATTGGAGCCTGTTACTCAGGAGCAGCATGTGGAGAGCACACAGGTATTGGAGCCTGTAACTCAGGAGAAGCAGGAGGAGAGCACACAGCTATTGTAGCCTGTTTCTCAGGAGCAGCAAGAGGAGAGAACACAGCTATTGGAGCCTGTTACTCAGTAGTAGCAGAGGGAGGGTTCACAGCTATTGGAGCCTGTTACTCGGGGCCAGCAGGAGGAGAGTTCGCAGCTATTGGAGTCTGTTACTCAGGAGCAGCAGGAGGAGGGCACACACATACTGGAGACTGTTACGAGGGGCTGCAGGTGGAGAGCACACAGGTATTGGAACTTGTCACTCAGGAGGAGCAGGAGGAGGGCACGCAGCTATTGGAACCTGTTACTCAGGAGCAGCATGTGGTGAGCACACAGCTATTGGAGCCTGTAACTCAGGAGCAGCAGGAGGAGAGAACGCAGCTATTGGAGCCTGTTACTCAAGAGTAGCAGGGGGAGAGTTCACAGCTATTGGAGCCTGTTATTCAGGAGCAGCAGGAGGAGGGCAAACAGCTATTGGAGCCTGTTACTCAGGGGCAGCAGGAGGAGAGAACACAGCTATTGGAGCCTGTTACTCGGGAGAAGCAGAAGGAGACCACACAGGTATTGGAGCCTGTCACTCAGCGGCAGCAGGAGGAGAGGACACAGGTATTGGAACCTGTTACTCAGGGGCAGGAGGACGAAACCACACAGCTGGTGGAGCTTGTTACTCAGGAGAAGCAGGAGGAGAGCACACAGATATTGGAGCCTGTTACTCAGGAGCAGGAGGAGGAGAACACACATATATTGGAGCATGTTACTCAGGAGCAGCAGGAGGAGAGCACGCAGCTTTTGGAGCCTGTAACACAGTGGCAGCAGGTGCAGGGCACACAGTTTTGGAGCATGTTACTAAGGAGTAGCAGGAACAGAACACACAGCTATTGGAGCCTGTTACTCAGGAACAGCAGGAGGAGAGCACGCAGCTATTGGAGCCTGTTACTCAGGAGCAGCAGGAGGAGAGCATACAGCTATTGGAGCCTGTTACTCAGGAGTAGCAGGTGGAAATCACACAGCTATTGGAGCCGGTTACTCGGGAGCATCATCAGGAGGGCACACAGATATTGGAGCCTGTTACACAGGAGTAGCAGGAGGAGGGCACGCAGCTTTTGGAGCCTGTAACTCAGTGGCAGCAGCTGGAGGGCACACAGCTATTGTAGCGTGTTACTCAGGAGCAGCAGGTGAAAGCACACAGCTATTGGAGCCGGTTACTCAGGAGCCGCAAGAGGAGAGCACACAGCTATTGGAGCCTGTAACTCAGGCGTAGCAGGAGGAGAGCACACAGCTATTGGAGCCTGTTACTCAGGACCAGCAGGAGGAGAGCACACTGCTATTGGACCCTGTTACTCAGGACCAGCAGGAGGGCACACAGCTATTGGAGCAGGTTACTCAGGAGCAGCATGTGGTGAGCACACAGCTATTGGAGCCAGTTACTCAGTAGCAGCAAGAGGAGAGCACACAGGTATTGGAGTCTGTTACTCAGGAGCAGCAGGAGGAGGTCAAACAGCTATTGGAGCCTGTTACTCAGGAGCAGAAGGAGGAGAGCACGCAGCTTTTGGAGCCTGTAACTCAGTGGCAGCAGCTGCAGGGCACACAGCTATTGGAGCTTGTTACTCAGTGCAGCAGAAGGAGGGCACAGAGCTATTGGAGCCTGTAACTCAGTGGCAGCAGGAGGAGGACATACAGCTTTTGGAGCATGTTTCTCAGGAGCAGCAGTAGGAGAGCACAGAGCTATTGGAGCCTGTTACTCAGGAGTAGCAGGAGGAGGGCACGCAGCTATTGGACCCTGTTACTCAGGAGCAGTATGTGGTGAGCACACAGGTATTGGAGCCTGTTACTCAGGAGCAGCAGGAGGAGAGAACACAGCTTTTGGAGCCTGTTACTCGGGAGAAGCAGGAGGAGACCACACAGGTATTGGAGCCTGTCACTCAGCGGCAGCAGGAGGAGAGCACACAGGTATTGGAATCTGTTACTCAATGGCAGCAGGACGAGACCACACTGCTGGTGGAGCCTGTTACTCAGGAGCAGCAGGAGGAGAGCACACAGATATTGGAGCCTGTTACTCAGGAGCAGCAGGTGGAGAGCACACAGATATTGGGGCATGTTACTCAGGAGCAGCAGGAGGAGAGCACGCAGATATTGGAGCCTGTATCTCAGTGGCAGCAGGTGCAGGGCACACAGTTATTGGAACATGTTACTAAGGAGTAGCAGGAACAGAACACACAGCTCTTGGAGACTGTTACTCAGGAGCAGCAGGTGGAGAGCACACAGCTATTGGAGCCTGTTACTCAGGAACAGCAGGTGGAGAGCACACAGCTATTGGAGTCAGTTACTAGGGGGCAGCGGGAGGAGATCACACCGCTATTGGAGTCTGTTACTCGGGGCCAGCAGGAGGAGAGCACGATGATATTGGAGTCTGTTACTCAGGAGCAGCAGGAGGAGGGCACACACCTATTGGGGCCTGTTACCCATGAGTGGTAGGAAGACAGCAAACAGCTATTGGAGCCTGTAACTCAGGAGTAGCAGGAGGAGGGCACACAGGTATTGGGGCCTGTTACTCAGGAGCAGCAGGTGGAGAACACACAGCTATTGGAGCCTGTAACTCGGGGCAGCAGGTGGAGTGCACACAGGTATTTGAGTCTGTCACTCAGGACTAGCAGGTGGAGGGAAAACAGCTATCGAAGCCTGTTACTCAGGGTCAGCAGGAGGAGACCACACAGCTATTGGAGCCTGTTACTCGGGTCCATCAGGAGGAGAGTACGCAGCTATTGGAGCCTGTCACTGAGGAGCAGCAGGAGGAGTGCACGCAGCTACTGGAGCCTGTTACTCAGGAGCAGCAGGAGGAGAGCACACAGATATTGGAGCCTGTTACTCAGGA
>NW_025215235.1:21778-33773 GCF_004010195.1 Chiloscyllium plagiosum | reverse complement strand
TGTTACTCAGGATTAGCAGGAGGAGAGCACACAGCTATTGGAGCCTGTTACTCAGGATTAGCAGGAGGAGAGCACACAGCTATTGGAGCCTGTTACTCAGGATTAGCAGGAGGAGAGCACACAGCTATTGGAGCCGGTTACTCAGGAGCGGCAGGAGGAGAGCACACAGCTATTGGAGCCGGTTACTCAGGAGCGGCAGGAGGAGAGCACACAGCTATTGGAGCCGGTTACTCAGGAGCGGCAGGAGGAGAGCACACAGCTATTGGAGCCGGTTACTCAGGAGCGGCAGGAGGAGAGCACACAGCTATTGGAGCCGGTTACTCAGGAGCGGCAGGAGGAGAGCACACAGCTATTGGAGCCGGTTACTCAGGAGCGGCAGGAGGAGAGCACACAGCTATTGGAGCCGGTTACTCAGGAGCGGCAGGAGGAGAGCACACAGCTATTGGAGCCTGTTACTCAGGAGCAGCAGGAGGAGGGCACGCAGCTATTGGAGCCTGTTACTTCGGAGTAGCAGGAGGAGGGCACGCAGCTATTGGAGCCTGTTACTCAGAAGCAGCATGTGGTGAGCACACAGCTATTGGAGTCTGTTACTCAGGAGCAGCATGTGGAGAACACACAGGTATTGGAGCCTGTTACTCAGTAGAAGCAGGAGGAGAGCACACAGCTATTGGAGCCAGTTACTCAGGAGTAGCAGGAGGTGGGCACACAGCTATTGGAGCCTGTTACTCGGGGCCAGCAGGAGGCGAGCGCGCAGCTGTTGGAGTCTGTTACTCAGGAGCAGCAGGAGGAGGGCACACAACTATTGGAGCCTGTTACCCAGGAGCAGCAGGAGGACATCAAACAGCTATTGGAGCCTGTTACTCAGCAGTAGCAGGAGAAGGGCACAAAGGTTTTGGATCCTGTTACTCAGGAGCAGCAGGTGGAGAGCACACAGGTATTGAAACCTGTTACTCAGGAGCAGCAGGTGTAGAGCACACACCTACTGGAGTCTGTTACTAGGGGCAGCAGGTGGAGAGCACACTGGTATTGGAGCCTGTTACTCGGGGCCAGCAGGAGGAGAGGACACAACTATTGGATCCTGTTATTCAGGGGCAGCAGGAGGAGAGCACGTAGCTATTGGAGCCTGTTACTCGGGGCCAGCAGGAGGAGAGCACACAACTATTGGAGCCTGTTACTCAGGAGCAGCAGGTGGAGAGCACACAGCTATTTTAGTCTGTTATTCGGGGCAGCAGTTGGAGAGCACACTGGTATTGGAGCCTGTCACTCAGCGGCAGCAGGAGGAGAGCACACAGCGATTGGAGCCTGTTATTCACGGGCAGCATGAGGAGAGCACGTAGCTATTGGAGCCTGTTACTCGGGGCCAGCAGGAGGAGAACACACAACTATTGGAGCCTGTTACTCAGGAGCAGCAGGTGGAGAGCACACAGCTATTTTAGTCTGTTATTCGGGGCAGCAGTTGGAGAGCACACTGGTATTGGAGCCTGTCACTCAGCGGCAGCAGGAGGAGAGCACACAGCTATTGGTGCCTGTTACTCAGGGGCAGCAGGAGGAGAGCACACAGCTATTGGAGCCTGTTACTCAGGGGAAGCAGGTGGAGACTGGAACGCAGGAATAGGAGGCAGTCATTCAACTTCTCGAGACTGGGATACAGGAACCGTAGGCAGTCACTCAACTGCTTGAAACTGGGACACCGGGATAGGAGGCAGTTATTCCCTGATCTGATTTCCTCATTCCATTTTGAAGAGATTCCCCTCTCTGCCGTCTCTGCTCCTTTTTATGGTCATGTTGCAGATCCAGATTCTGTCTCTACAGTCACCATGACTCATCCAGAGTGGGTCACCAAAGCATCTGGTCTTCCTCAATTTCCACAGGAGCTTGAAGCACAGACTCCAGGAAACCTTTCCCAGTTTTTCCACTAACGTTCCAAAACTGGAATTAAGTCAAATGTCACCCAAGTGCTAGTGAGAAGCCTGGTCTGGATTAATAACAGCGGAAGGGATTCCTTGTATTACTGACCACATGATCAGTAGAGAGTGATTAACACAGGCGTTCAATTGATAGGCGCCGAGTAACTTAGAAAGGTGTGCATCAAAACTGCTGAAACTCCACTATCCAACATGGAGCACAGGGCAGGTCACCGGGAAGTCAAATAACACACACGCTATGCTTTTTGAACATTGTTTCTAAGCTGCTTAATGTTGGAAGCTGATGCTCACTTTAATTACCAATAGTTGAAACACCAACAAATGGGAGGGATTTGGGAAATAGACGGACGGAGAGAGACTGAGAGTCAGTGTTGTGGAAGGATGTGTTCGCAGGTTTCAAAATGCTGAAGTGAAGACATTTCAATAGCTTCAAGAACAAAGGCTAGTATTTCCAACAATAGTGAATTAATGGGATATTGGTGTGAGGTCAGACAGAATCATAGACTCTCGGATATATACAGCGCAGAAACAGACCCTTCAGTTTAACTCGTCCATGCCGATGGGATATCACAAATTAAACTAGTCCCATTTGCCAGCATTTGGCCAATAATAATGTAAACCCTTCCTCTTCGTGTACTCATCCAAATGTTTTAATCATAACAGCCTCCACCACCTCCACTCGCAGCTCATTCCACACATGCACCATTCTGTGTTAGAAAAGGTTGGTACTTGGGCCTCACCTGAAATCCATGCCCTCTAGTTTTGCGAAAAACATCCTGGCTATTCACCACATATATGCCTCTCATACTCCAAGAAAAATCATCCCAACCTACTCACCCTCTCCCTGTAGCTCAAATCCTGGCAATATCCTTGTAAATCTTTTCTGACTCCCTTCAAGTTTCACAATATATTTCTGGTTGGAGGGAGACCAGAATTGAATACAATACCCCAAAAGAACCGAATTAATGTGACATACAGCAGCAACATGGCCTCCCAATTCATATAGTCAAAGCACTGACCAAGAAAGGCAATCATACCAAGTGGCTTCTACAGTATTCTGTCGAACTGTAACACAACTTTCAACGAATTTTGAACCAACACTCCAAGATTTTTTGTTCAGCAACACTTACCATTAAGTGTATACATCATGCCCTGATTTGCATTTCCAAAATGCAGTGCCTCACACTTATCAAGACGAAACACCATTCGCTGCTCCTCAGCCGATTAGCCCACCTGATCAAGATCTCATTGTACTCTGACGTAAATCTTCTGTGCTGTCCACTACAACATCAGTTTTGGTGTCATTTGCAAACTAACCAACTATTGCTGCTGTGGTCACATCCAAATGATCTATATAAATAATGAAAAACAGTGGACCCAGCACTGATACTTGTCGCACACCACTGGTTACAACCCTCCAGTTCGAAAAGCAATCCTCCATCACCACTCTCTATCTCCTACCTTCGAGCCAATTTTGTATCCACGTGGCTAGTTTTCCCTGCATTCCATGTGAACTAACCTTGTTAACCGGTCTACCATGCAGAAAGTTGTCAAATGCCTTACTGAAGTCTATATCGGCAATGTGCACCTCTGCCTCAATGAATACTTAGTCAGTTCTTCAAAAACTCTCAATCAATTTAGTGAGACACGATTTAGTATGCTCAAAGCTACGTTGACCATTCCGTATCAATCCTTGCCATTCAAAATACATGAAAACCTTGTGACTCATAATCCACACCAACAACTTGCCAATCACTGACGTCAGGCTCACCGGCTTTTCCTCACCATCCTTCTTAAAATTTTTAAAGTAATGACATCACGTTATCAAACATCCTATGTTCTGGCACCTCAACTGTGACAATCAATGACATAAATATCTCAGCATGCGGCCCAGCAGTCCCTTCCCTAGCTCCCACAGCGTTCTAGGGTACACCTGATCAGGTCCTGGGGATTTTTTCAATCCTTACACGCCTTACGAATTCCAGCATCTCTTCCTCTGTAATACAGACACTTTTCAAGATGTCACTGTTTATTCCGAAGTTTTTTAGCTTCCATATCCTTCTGCACAGTAAATACTGATGCAAGGTGCTTGTTTAGAACCATCTCCTGGGGCTCTGCACATCGGCACCTTGGTGATCTGTAAGTGGCCCAAAACTCTCCCAAGTTACTCTTTCATCCTTAATGTATTTTTACAGTCCCATAGAATTCTCCTTAACCCTATTTGTCAAAGCTATCTCATGCCCCATTTATGGCCTCCGGATTTCCCTTTTAAGTGTACTCCTACTGGCGATAGACTCTTCTCGACAGTCATTTTAAATCTGGAATTCAGAGGCTGATGACGATGATATATCTATTTTTGATTGTTTGAAAAACCCAACTAGTTCGCTGATGCCCTTGAAGGAAGCAAACAGCCAACCTTACCTGGTCGAGGTTACATGTGACTCCAGACCCACAACAATATGGTTAACTGTTAACTGCCCTCTGGGCAATTAGTGATGGGTAATAAATGCAGTTAAAACAGTTATACTCTCATCCCATGAATGAATACTGTAAAAACATCGACTCCTGATATCTCTACATGACATATGCTTCCCTCTTATCCGTGACAAGGTCATCAATTTCTCCAGTCCGCCAGCATTCCTTACACCTACCGACCTTACCCTTCACCCTAACAGGGGCATACTGTCTTTGGGCTCCTGACATCGTATTTGTGAAGGCTTCCCTTTTCTCAGCAGGCCCCTTATCTGTGAATATCTATTCCAATCCAGTTTGGAAGTTAGAGTCATAGAGTCATAGAAATGTACAGCATGGAAGCAGACCCTTCTGTCCAACTCGTCCATGCCGCCTAGATATCCCAACCCAATCTAATCCCACCTACTAGCATCCGGCCCATATCCCTCCAAACACTCCGATTCATGTACCCATCCAAGTTCCTCTTAAATGTTGCAATTGTACCAGCCTCTACCACTTGCTCTGGCAGCTCATTCCATACGCGTACCACCCTCTGTGTGAAAATATTGTCCCTTAGGTCACTTTTATATCTTTCCACTATCACCCTAAATCTATACCCTCTAGTTCTGGACTCTCGGACCCCAGGGAAAAGACTTTATCCATTTACCCTATTCAAGTTCTTGCCAAATATCATCAAATTGGCCTTCCTTCAAATTAAAACATTATCTTTTAGACCCATTTCATCCGTTTCCATCTCTGTTTTAAAACTAATAGAATTATAATTACTTGTTCCAAAGTGTTTCCCCACTGATAACTCAATCTCCTGCCCTACCTTATTTCCCAAGTGTAGGTCACGTTTATGTCCTTCTCTGTGATGGAGAGAATTGGACAAGCAACTGCAGATTTGTGACTGTTAGTGGTTTCAAAAGAATCTATGACTCACTGGGCTGAATCTAACAATAATCTGTCTCAGTGACATTTTCATTGAGTGCAACAGAGGGATCGTCTGTACGAGGCTGAGCAAGTTTCCTGTTGCTACCTTATTCAACTCACCTCATTACCTACCCGCCCCCCCATCCCATGGTGTTCCTCTTATTCAATACCAGCCCGATTCTCCCACCCATCATGGCTAGAGGTACTTACCATCGCTTGGATGCCCCTGGAAATTACGTGATCTCTGACACTGGCGCCATCTTCAAAAGGCCAATGGGCACACGATTGAGCTTTCTTAGTTAGAATTTGCCCTGCACAGTTTACCCTGAGCATGGCAGATAAGGGGAAATTATACCACGGTGTTTTGACAGCGTTTTGGAAGTCCTGGTGGATGGGCTAGTACAGTGGTTGACCATTCTCTTCCCAGAGGAAAAACCACCACCAGACCCACTGAGCACGGTCTGAGCTCACCACCCAGATCAGTGCAGTATCTGCGGTCTGAGGAAATGTCCAGCAATACAGGACAAGCATCAATAACCTTCCCCGGTCTGTCAGAATAAGGGTCACTGTATTCTCTGTGCTCCCTCACACTTACTGTATATTTGTTGTAGCACCAACCACCGAACTAGGCTCATGCAACACCGCTCTCACTATTGCACCTTCTCTCCCTCTCTCTCTCACACACAATTTCCCTCCACTTTCCCACCCACACTAAGAGCACAGCATGGACATAACACTATGGACTGACTCCCTCCTGACACCTCACCATTTCCCCTACCACACCTACACCAGCACTAAGAGCAGGGCCACCCACTGCAACCTTCGCTCCCTCCCTCCCTTTGTCCCATTTCGGGAGAAACAGCCTGGAATAGGACAGAAAGGGTCAAGTCGCGTGGTGGAGTGCCCGATATCTGCTACCTCAGCTCCCCACCACCACTGCCACATGGGGAGGACCCTGGTACGAGTTGGAGAGGACTGGGATGCCCCTTGTGGAGATTCTGAAACATCCATGTCCCACCAACCGAGCAAGGACAATGTTCAGTGAAGATCAATTCTCCCTTTCAACCCACTGGCAGTTCGGTTTCCCACGGCAAAACTTAGAAGCCGTGGCCCTGATGCCAACTCTCTTTTGTGTCGAGCTGGTACAAATGGAAACCCCACCGTCTCGGTGAGCAGGAGGGTGGGCTCACATCACATCGTCACCACTACCTCCCAGGATGGGAGCACGGAAGGTCCCTCCTATACATCCTCCTGTAAAAAGCTCAGATACTGAAAATAATCTGAGACATTTACTTTTCTCCTCAGTTGCCCTGCTATGTTCAATAATCTGTCCTCATACACATCCAACATCCTGTGGTCCTGCAGCCCTTTTATAACGGTACAGATGTTTTATATTGTCTGTCCATGTTATTCCTAACAAAGTGCATCATCTCACACTGCTCTGTGTTGGTGCTCATCTGCCATAAAACAGAACACTACACCAATTTGTCACTGCCCTTTTGGAGTTCCACACTGTCCTCCACACACTTTGCAATTCTTCCATGTTTGGTATCTGCAAGCATTGAAATTGCCCTACAATCACACTCCACACATAAATGCTGACTCACTCACGAGTGTGAACAAACGCAATACGAACACGCTCCCCAAGAACTTACTGAAAAAACTGACACAAACCAGAGAGCAAGTGATATAATGACAAAGTTCCCGGAGAAATAGAAATACTGACAGACACTCCATGTCTGTATTAGTGTCAGTGTATGAGTGATTGTATCTATGTCTCTGTGTTAGTGTGTGTTTATCTGTGTGCATCAGTGTGGGGCGAGTCTGGCAGTTTCTGTGGTGTTAATGTGATGTACTATCCCCCTGACATGGGTTTCTCAGACAGGTGTACTCAACCCAAAACATTAACTTTCATTTCTGTCCACAGATGCTGCCAGGCTTGCTGAGCTTTTTGTTGCTGTCAGTCTCTGCTGGTCTCCCCACACCACTGTACAGGCGGTAATGGAGGGCGAAAATCATCAGGGATTCAAGTTAGGAAGGACAGAGGGAGTGTATCAGCTCACAGCACCATCCAAACTGAGAGCACCGTCAACACACATATACGCAGACACACACATACTACAAACACGCACACACACAGACATGTACACACATAGAGCTGCACACTGACAATCACGCACAGATACAATACTCATAGCCACCCCCACACACACTTACACACGCGCACACACAGACACGTACACACAAACATTTCCAGCTGCACACAGACACTCTCACACAGATACATACTCATAGACACCCTACACACGCGCTTACATACACACACACACACACCCGACATACACATCCAGACGTAGAGAGCCACACAGACACAAAGAGACATACACACGCCCATGACACACACAAACACGCACACACATGCTTACACTCATGCAGACATATATACATTCACGCACACATACGCATGCACTCACGCAGACACACACACACACACACACACATCACGCACACATATGCATGCACTCACGCACACACACACACACACACAAAACACACACAGGCACAGATTTCACCTGTTTCCTCATTCCCCACCCCAACTTATCCCAGATCCAAACTTCCAACTCGGCAGCTCCCTTTAAAACTTTACTACCTGTCCATCTTCATTCCCACTATCCACTTCACCCTCTGCTCCGACCTATCACCTTCACCCCACCTTCATTTAATTGTCACCTTCCCAGCTACCTTACCCAAGCACCACCACCTCCCATTTATCATTCAGCCCACTTGGTCCACAAGCCTCATTCCTAATGATGGGATTATGCTCGAAATTTCAACTTTCATGCTCCTTGGATGCTGCCTGAAATTCTGTGCTTTTCCAGCACCGCACTCTTTGACATAGACACATATGCACACACAGACACAGAAACACACACACAGATACATACACACACAAACACAAAGTCAGCCATGCTACCCACACACGAAAATACCCACACTCTCCACACAGAAACACCCACACACACACGCACACATTCGCACACAGACACAGACAGCCAGGTATACACACTCAAAAATGCATACATACTAACACACACAGACACACACATTCCCACACGCACACGCATACACTCAGTCACAGACGCACGCACAGATAGACAGACATACACACTCAAACAAACATGCACACTAACACACACAGACACCCACACTCCCCACAAATGCACACGTATGCTCATACACGGACAGACACACTCAGCCAGACACACAACTAACACACATGCAGATACGCAAAAAACACATGTACGTACATACATGCACAAAGAAACACACACAGATACAATCACACACAGACACACACAGGCACACAGATACACACTGATATGCACATACACACGCACACATACAGAGGCATACACACATTGACACACAGAAAACATCCTTACAAACCCCCTGTACACATACGCCCACACTCTTCACACACACGCAGAATCACAGATACACACAGACACACAGGCACTCGCACACACACACAAAACAAACGCATATATTATCACACAGGCACACAGAGATACACAGACACATGTACACACCGACACACACAAACACAGACACGCAGACATGCACACACAGAGGCAGACAGGCATTGACACACGCGCACACACACTTCCTGTAAAATGCAATGTTTAGTAACTTACTCCTCCATATAATCTTATGTGTGAGAAAGGATTGAAAAGTCGGAAAGCAGACCAGTAGAGTGTGGCATTGTATCACTTTAAAAAGAAAGTGGGACAGTCAGAAGGAAAGGGAGGGAGGGAGAGAGGTTTTGAACCCAATTTCAATGATTCACCCCCAAAACAAAAGAGTTCCTATTGCTCAGAGATGCAGAGAGAGAGTTACAAACATATATACACACATTACTGCAGGAGCACACATGACATGCACAGAGAAATAGATACACACAGAGACACAGATAGACACACACAAATGGACAAGCGCAGACAGAAATATGCAGATAGAAACTTGGGCACAAACACACATGGTGTCATAGAGTTATACAGAGGGTTTGCCCATAAACTCAATGCTAACAATAACCTGAAACTCGACTAGGCCCACGTTCCGGGGCTTGGACCATATATTTCCAAAATTTCTCGTATTCTTTTACTTTCAAAAGTCTTCTAAATGTTGTGACTTTACCCACATCCATCATTTCTCAGGACGTTCACTCCATTTACGAACCAAGCGATGTGTAATAAATATGGATCCTGATCAAGTATATACAAGAACTCTGTGGGAAGCTCGGGAAGTTATTGCTGGGAATCTTGATGACATGTTCTTATCATCAATAGCCACAGATAAGGTGCTGGAAGATACGAGATGACCAAAGTGGTGATATTATTAAACAAACTGGTAAGGAAAAGCCTGGGAACAATAGACCAATGAGCCTGACATCGGAGGTGGGCAAGTTGTTGGAGGGAATCCTGAGGGACACGATATACATGCATTTGGAAAGGCATGGACTGATTAGGAATAGTCAACATGGTGTCGTGCGTGGGAAATCATGTCTCATAAACGTGATTTTTGTTTTGTTGAACTAACAAAGTGGATTGATGAGCGCAGAGTGGTAGACGTGATCTGTATGGATTTCTGTAAGGCGTCTGACAAGGTTCCCGATGGGAAACTGGTTAGCAAGGTTATATCTCACGGAATGCAGGGAGAACTAGCCATTTGGATACAGAACAGCTCGAATGCAGAAGGCAGAGGGTCATGGTGGAGGATTGCTTTACAGACTGGAGACTTGTGACCAGTGGAGTGCCACAAAGATTGGTGCTAGGTTCAACATTTATATAAATAAATAGGATGTGGAAATAGGTGGAATGGTTAGTACGTTCATAGATGACACCAAAATTGGAGGTGCAGTGGACAAAGAGGAAAGTCACCTCGGATTAAAAGAGGATCTTGATCAGATGGGCCAATGACCTGAGGAGTGACAGATGGACTTTATTTTATGTAAGTTTTATGTGAGATGCTGCATTTCGGAAAGGAAAAATGCTTGACTAATCATTAAATGTTAAATCCCCAGGAAGTGTTGCGAAACAAAGAGACCTTAGAGTGTAGGTTCATAATACTTTGAAAGTGGAGTCGCAGGTATATACGATAGTGAAGAAGATATTTGATATGCTTGCGTTTGTTCGTCAGTGCATTTAATATAGGATTTGGAAGATCATATTGCTGCTGCACAGGACATTGGTTAGGCCATTTTGAATACTTCATGCAATTACCGTCTTGCTCATAGAAAAAGGATGTGTGAAAACTAAAAGGGTTCAGAAAAGATTTACAAAGGTGTTGCAAGGGTTGGAGGCTTTGCGATTTATGGAGAGGCTGAGTAGGCCGGTGTTATTCTCCCGGAACACCAGCGATGGAGATGTGCTCTTAGAGGATTATAAAGTCATACGTGGAATGAATAGTGTGAATAGCTAAGATCTTTTTTTCCGCAGGATAGCACTTTCCAAAGCTAAAGGGCAGAGGTTGAAGGTGAGAGGGGAACTAACGAAAAGTTATCTAAGGGGCAACGTTTTCAAAGAGAGAGTGCCGTGTATGTAACGAGCTGCCAGAGGAAGTTATGGAGGCTGGGGAAATTACAACATTCAAAAGGCATCTGGATGGGAACATGAATAGTAAGCGTTTAGGACGATATTGGTCAAATGCTAGCAAATGGAACTACATTACTGTAGGACATCTGGTCAGTAGGGACGAGTTGGATAGAAAGGTCTGTTTCCATGATGGACAGCTCTATGACACTATGTCTTCTGTAAAACCTACTCTTCTCATCTTAAAATCATACCCTAGTCTTGAAATCCACCACCCTAAGGAAAGGACACCTGCCATTAAACACTTCATTCCCAGCAACATCCTGGTAAATCTTTTCGGAACAGTCTCCAGTTTAATAATACCCTCAATATGACTGGGTGGCCAGAACTGGACACAGAACTTCAGGAGAGACCTCATGAATGTCCAGCACAACCTGACGATAATGTTCCACCTCCTGTAGTCAAAGGTCTGAGCAATGAAGGCCAGCAAATCAAACGCTTTCGTACCCACCCTGCTTACACATGATGCAAACTTCAAAGAACCCCTAGATCTCTCTGTTCTACAACACTACAAATGGCCTGATATTGAATTGTATATGTCCTCTCGTTGCTTGTATTACCAAATTCTGATATCTTGTATTTATCGAAACTAAACTCCATCTGCCAGTCGTCAGCTCGGTGAGTGATAGTACTGGGGTAGAAAGGCTGGCAAGTAGTTCGCTGCCTTGGATCATTTCGTGGTTTTAAGAAGAGGGCAGTCACACGTTATAGGTGGGAAAGAGTGATGGGTGTATTTGATCCAGAAAGTATGCTCTTTCTACATCTCTGGTGTTCAGTGATAAGTATCTGTTCCAGATCCTTTATAGTGCAGAGTGTGTCTGCAGGATATATTTCCCTCATATTGCAGATGTCAGATAACCAAACAATTAAAGATCTTCATAGTTTATCTCGAAGGCAGAGCACATAAATTCAATATCCTATATTTGAGGTGAGTACCTTTCATCTGTTAAACAATTTAATTCTCTTAACCGTAAAAGTGAACCACATTTTAATGAATCCACACAGAGCTGAAAGCTGACATTTAAAATGTGACCCAAA
>NW_025215235.1:11679-20655 GCF_004010195.1 Chiloscyllium plagiosum | reverse complement strand
GCTGCACATCTCTATGATTCATTGATCCAATTAATCATGATCTGTTTGTAATCTTATGTAACCTTCTTCACCTTCCACGGTACAACTATTTTTGGTGTGATCCGTAAACATGCTAACCATGCCTTCTATAATTCTCATCTAAATCATCGATATAAATGAAAACCAAAAATGTATCCAGCGCTACACCCTGTGGGACGCCGCTGGTCACAGGCCTCCAGTCCAAAAGACAACTTTCCTCCACCACCGTCTGTCTACTGTCAATAATCAGAAACACTTGCACGCCTACAATCATGCAGAGACACAGATACAGTTCCGTTTTTTTTCAGTCAGAGGTAGGTACGTTTTGATTGATAAGGCGATCAAGGGTTACAGTGAGAAGGTAGGAACATTTTGTTGAGAAACATATCAATGATGATCGAACAGCTGATCAGACTCGATGGCCCAAGCAGTCCAGTTCATGGTTTACACAATCGGAAATGTTGACCCAAGAGAGCAGTGGAGGCTGAGTTTGATAAATACTTTAATGAACAGAGTCAATGGGAACTTGTGATAAGGTTGAGAGACTGGATGGTCTACATCTTTCCAATTGGTTGTGCCCTCATTTCCAAAATAAAAGGGAAGGTGACTTGCTCTGAGATTCATACACTTTTAAATTTAGAGGTTCCCCTGTTTAAGATTGAGAAAATAATGTTCCTATCTCCTTATGATTGTGTTGTCTGTGGTATTCTCATCCCCCGGGAACAGTGAAGACTGGGTTATTGAAGATATTCAAGTCTGACCTTGACTGACCTTTGTTGGACAGAGAAGTCAGTGTTTATTGACAATAGACAGGAAAGGACTTTTCAGTCGCAGACAAGCCAGGATCTTTATAAACTGACCAGCCGGCTGGAGCTCCTATCCCATATTCTCTCACTGCAACCATTGAGGCTGTTCGAATGGTAGAGGGAGACCTCATTCAGCCAGTTCAGTATCACTGTGATTAGGCAGGAGGAGATCATTCTGTCCCTCTAATGAGATGCATAGGATTGGAATGAAGGATTTGGACATAGTGTAATAGAGATATACATCAGGGAAACAGACTCTTTGGTCCAACTCATCTTTGCCAACCAGATGTCCTGCAGTAATTTAGTCTCATTTGCCACCATTTTGCCCATATCCCTCTGAATCATTCCTTTCCATATATCCATCGGGCTTAATTTTAAATGTTGTAATCACACCAGCCTCCATCACTTCCTCTGGCAGCTCATTCCAAACACACATCATTATCTGTGTGAACAAATTGGTCCCTTTTATATCTTTCCCCTCTCACCTTAAACCTATGCCCTCTAGTTCTGGACTGCCTTACCCCAAGGAAAAGACTTTGCCTATTTACCCTATCCATGGCCCTCAAGGTTTTATAAACCTCTATAAGGTCCCCTCTCAAAGACAATAATTTATTTTAATGTGTAGTGACTGCAGCAATTTTTCATCATAGCACAAAAAGCCAAATATGAAATTAATGATGAAGATTAGTGTTTGTGTTGTTAAATGGACGAATGCTAATCAAGCTCACAGGAAACCTCCCCATCACGTCAGTGTCTGTCTGGTGAAATTTGAGCACATGGCTGATATTGCAGAATGGTTCTATTACTGCATCTAAAAGACAGCATTTTTGACCTGGTAGCAATCCCGTGAAACGTTAGTCTATATTCTGTGCTCATCTTTTAAACTCTCAGGGATCAGGATCATTGACGGTACGAACTCCACCTGATCATATGATAGCACATGGCCCGAATGGAGGACCGCTTAGCGCAGGAATAAATTGACAACCAACGACACGGTATAGCAGAATGTCATGCAAATTGTCTAAGGGAGCCCTGGTTAGCTACCAGGAAATATGGAGTAGAGATAATTACTTGTTTTCAGCTTGGAAAGCTGGAACTAGTGGAACTCCTCAGGGATCAGTGTGAGTTTCTGAACAGTTTACAATCCAAGTTAATGATTTGGATGAAGGGGCCGAATGTATTGGAGCTCGGTTTGCTCATACACCAGGGTGAACATTCAATAAGATGTGAAGTGGAGGCAGAGAGTCTGCAATGAGATACAGACAGGGCAGGGTCGTGAGCAAATCTTACGCACGAAAAAATTGTACAATGTCAGTGATGGGAAGTTTGTTTTAGAGGAAGCATAAAACAAAGTAAATTATATAACTGGAGGCAGAATGTAGAATTCGGTGGTACAAAGGGATTCGTGTGTCCTGGTACATACATCGCAACAAGTTCATCTAAAGATGCAGCACGTGATTTGGTAAATAAATTGAAGGATGCTTTTTTCTTGCAAAGGGAATCGGGTATGATCTTAAGGTTGTTTTCCTGCATCTGGACAGGCCATTGCTGAGATGGTATCTGATATACTGTGTGTGAGTTGGAAATCCACTGAAGTAAAAAACAAATTGCTTCTGAAACTTTTCAAAGTTGTTTCTCTTTACTCGTTCTTGCGATGAAGGCATTATGGTTTGACACTGTTCAAAGAGACCTCATCTGGTCCAGGTTGCGACTGGAAACGTTAATATGTGATTCAACTCAGATAGTGGGGAAATGTAACCTTCCTGAGAAGGAACAGCCTGTCGCTCCCTCTCTCTCCATCTTCCGTTTTCCAGCAATGTATGTGAGCTGAAAACTCCTCAGTCATCTTTACTACTCATGGAGGATTCCTTTCGAGGAATCACTGGAATCACCCCACTGCCTGAAATAAAGGGAATTCAGTTAAATCCACCTGTTCCTGGAAGTTATCCCATTACCAGTAGATTGTAAGAGCAGAATAGCTCCATAAGCTGAATGATATTCGGAACAATCACTCATGTTTCCTGTCATCATGGCTTCAATTATTATTTCGTCAAAATCACTTTCTGCAGTGATTTTATTTTTCAGTTTGTCATCAAACGTGTCCATGTGTCAGTCTTTTCAGAGAGGGAAACATCGGTACTCAGATTTGCACTATCCAAAATGTTTGTCATTCATCTTTCCATCTTAGTTTGAGTAACTTTGATTGCGTCATAAACTTGTCAGTTATAGCAGATTAAAGAATCCTACCTGACTTGTTTCTAACTCTGACCCAGTCTGAGACCTATGTTATTGGTCATATCATCAAGTTATTTATATTAACATTTACAGTGATCAGTGAAAGCATGGGACGAGGAAAGGGAATAGTGACCTAAACTATTGATTGGTGAGCCTGACGTGTGCACGTTGATGGAAAGGATTGTGAGGAATAGGATTGATATGCATTTGCAGATGCAATTACTGATTAGGGATAGTCAACATGGCTTTGTACATGGGAATTCCTGTCTAACAAAGTTGATTGCGTTTTTTGAAGACGTGGCAAGAAGAAATGAATACAGTTTGGTCGACGCTATCCATACAGTCCTCAGCAAGGTGTTCGACAGGATTCCACATGACAGACAAGTTAGTAAGGTGAGATGACAAATGGATCCAAGATGAGCTAATCAATCGACTACAAAATTAGAGTGAAGGTAGGAGACAGAGGGTGGTAGAGGACAGCTTTTGAGACTGGAGCACTGTGACCAATGGTGTAACACAAGGTGCTGAGACCACTGCATTTGCCATTTATATAAATGATTTGCATATGAATATTTGCTTTTTTTATTATGTTTATAGATGATATCAAAATTGGAGGTGCAGTGGCCCGCAAGATTTACCTCTGAGTATAATGGGACCTCGATCAGATGGGCCAAGGATTGACAAATGGAGTTAAATTTAGACAAATGTGTAGTGTTGCATTTTGATAAGATAAAACAGGGCAGGGTTTACAAAATTAATGGTGGCGCCCTGGGGAGTGTTGTCGAACAAAAGGGTGCAGGATCATAGATCCTTGAAAGTGGAGTCACAGGTAGACAGCGTGGTGAAGGAGGGGTTTGGGATGTTTGCCTTTATTGGTCAGTGTATTGAGTATGCGAGTTGGGAGATCATGTTTCGGCAGGGCAGGATGTTGTTGAGGCCAGATTTAGAATACTATGTTTAATTCAGTTCTGTCTGCTGTAGGAAGGATGCCTTTAAACTTGAGAGGGTGCACAAAAGTTTTACAAGAGGCTTAATGTGAGAGGAGAAAGATCGTAAAGGGACAAAATTTTCTGCAGAATTTGGTGTGTGTATGGATTGAGCTGTCAGAGAAAGTGATGGAGGCTGGTACATTTTCAACATTTAAAAGGCATCTGGATGTTCATATTAATAGGAAGAATTTAGAGGGATATGAGCCTAATTCTGGCAAATGGGTTGAGATCTGATTGAAATGTTTGGTTTACGTAGACAGGATTGCCTGCTGGACAACGCTGTAAGAGATATGAGAAGAAATTCTAAAGAGGCCTTTTGAGCGGGAAGTCTCTTCCCTCGAGGTATGTGGTGTCTCTTTGTTCACAGTTATTCAAACTGTATTCGTGAGACAGAGATTGAATCATGGATAATGGGGTACAAACGGGATAGTGGGGCAGAGACCTCAACCTGATCATCCACAATCTTAGTGCCTGGTGGAAAAGGCTCACAGTGTTTAACGACCTAATCCTGGTTCTGAGTCTGATGTTCCTGTGTTCCATTCAGACCCTCACACCTGCTAGACAGGAGCAGTTGGAGGCAACGTATTGCCAGAGCTCCCCAGACTCTCTGGAATAGAGAATTCTTGACATTCACTACTCTCTGTTTGAAGCATTCACTGCCTGCTCCTGCATTATGACCTATCAATATGAACGATAGACGTGAATAAAATGGCTTAGCTAAGAGTGAGTGGTCCTGATATCAAGGTAGCATTTAACTGAGGATGACATCAAGGAGCTGAAAAATGTGTTGCTGGAAAAGCGCAGCAGGTCAGGCTACATCAAAAGAGTAGGAGAATCGACGTTTTGGGCATAAGCTCTTCTTCATGAATGAGGAGGGTGTGCGTAGCAGGCTAAGATAAAAGGTAGGGAGGAGGGACTTGAGGGAGGGACGTTGGGAATGCGATAGGTGGAAGGAGGTTAAGGTGAGGGTGATAGGTCGGAGAGGGGGTGGGGACGGAGAGGTCGGGAAGAAGATTGCAGGTCAAGAAGGCAGTGCTGATTCCGAGTGTTGGGACTGAGATAAGGTGCGGGGAGGGGAAATGAGAAAGCTGGAGAAATCTGCATTCATCCCTTGTAGTTGGAGGGTTCATGGGCGGAAGATGAGGCGCTCTTCCTCCAGGCGTCGTGTTGCCATGATCTGGCGATGGAGGAGGCCAAGGACCTGCATGACATCAAGGCGGCTGACCAATATTGCAATTCATCAGAATCCATTGCAAACTCTTCAGCATTTGGAATCATTCACAGCACAAGACAACATTCAAGCCTATGCTTTTAAACTGTCGGTAACATTCATGGAACAGTTCTGCAGATTTCTCCAGCAATAGGAACGGTTGAATCAGCACATCAATCTGGCTTCACAAGAATGTGGGGAAACCATTCAGCCAATCAAAACTGGGCAAGAAGAGGGTCAGCCCTTTCAGTCCCTTCCGGCGGTTACACAGAAAGACAAGGACTCTGCTCAGCCCCACACGTCACTTACACGGGATCTGAACGTGATCATTTTACACCTGGAGTCACTTACAAAGGAACAGGAAGAGGTCATTCAGCTCCTCAAGTCACTAACACTGGAACAGGAAGATGTCAAGGATGCTACAATATCACAAACACATGGAGCAGGAACTGCATAGAGGGACGATTCCAAGTTATTCCTGGTGGCGTCATTACCCAAAATGCATCCGTGTTATGTTAGCGTGGTTATTTGGCAGTGGGAATGAAGCCATTTTTTAAACCAGTCTCAAAAGTATCTTCCACAGCTGAGTGATGTCCTTTCTGAAAGTCAAGTGGGTGAGGCATGGCTAACTGTTTCAGACTGAAGGTATTTTAACTTCTGACAGGATTCTGAAAAATGTAACGTTGAGTGCAAGATCACAAAGTAACTGCACATTAAAGTGCACAGAGTGCATTCAGAGCCTGTACATCTCTGTTAAACGACATGAGGGTTCTGCACAGGCGTGTAAAGTATTGGGAATCGAACATCCTATGGGAAATCTCGAATTTCTCACCTTATCAATGGCTGTTTGAAAAATCATAATGAGTGTCTGTCCATCGCCATCAAGTTTCAACTTCTTATTCTCTCACACTGCTACAGGTTAATCACATAGTTATGCACTATCTCCTGATCGTACTATCATGCTAGGGTTTAGTCTGGTAAAAATCATTTACACTGTCTCGGTGACAAGGAGATCATTATTTATAAAGCAGACTCATTCAGTACACAATACCCCAAATTCTCTTTCAAAAAAAAGCTACCATTGAGTAAGATATATTTACTCTGTTACTTTAATAATTTTGCTCAACAGACCATAAATCCTTACAGTTATAATTACTTGCTGCCCCATATGAATTCTGTTATTGACTTATAACCAAGGACATCCAGGTGCTTTTCAACAACAGCATTTCCCAAACTCTCCCCATTTAATAAACAATAATGAGAATCATCAGGTTTGTTGTTTCCACCTGATCCATTTTATACCTTGCGAATAGCTATTGCAAAGCACTGATCCTTCTGATACACCATAAGCCTTCCACACATTTTGCCCCTTATCCAAATTTTAATCTATTCAGTGTATTCCACCCTACCTACCCATGAGTCTAATAGTCTCCACTCACCTGTATTCAACCATGTCAAATTTCTTCTGAAAATTCAAACTCTTGACTCCCACTGCTTCTCAATTGTTGATGTCAGAACGACAATCTCCACAAACTGCAGGTTTAGCAAAAATCATTCTCCTTTCCCGAATCTAGGCCAAATCTTCGAAATCATATCATTGTTCTGCAAGTGTCCAGTTGTCACATTCCTTATAAATGGTTCCAATGCTTGTCTCGCGGCTGACACCAAACTATTTAGTTTTCTGTTTTCCCTCTCCGTACTGTTTTAAATATTTAGGTTTACAATAGCTGCTTTCCAGTCTGCAGCATCCTTTCCAGAATCAGACCAGCTTTGAAGAATAATCAGTAATTCTTTTACTACCTCTGTTACCACCTCCTCAATACTCTGGGATGTAGCTCATCAAATGCAGCAACATACCAAATTTCAATTTGATTAGATTTTCAAAAACATGCTCTTTATTAATTCTAGTTTCCTGTAGTTCTTCATTTTGGCCTGTCCCCCGTTCCCTAGTATTTCTGAGAGTTAGTTTCTGTACCTTCCCTTGTGGAGACAGAAACAATGCTCCTTTACATCAGCAGATGACTTCGATCAGCTAGTGATATGTCGGAGGACTGCACTCCAGAGATGGTGTATATGTTACCCATCCAGCCTGGAAAGTTCCAGAATCAATGCATTTCATGTCATGGTGAGTGTCAGCAGAGTCCTGTTTCGGGTGTGAGGCTACACGTGAAACTGAAGGAGGGGACACAGCTCAGTGAGCACCTCATTTTTCATCAAACTGGTTTCACACTTTACACTTGGAATGGATCCAACTTAGAAAAAATATTCCTGGAAATCCCAGGGAGGATAGTACAATTCCCTGCCCTTCCTTGTTTACAGAGCTTCCCTTCTGGACAGTCTCAGCTCCATTTGTTTACTATGCAGTGCACATATCTTGTCCAGAGTGGGGGTCACCAAACCCTCAGGTCTCTCTGAATGAACCCAGCAGCAGACAATACAAACCCGAGAAAAGCGTCCACGTAACCTCCCCTTACTCTGTAATAACAGGAGCAAGTGAAATACCCACACACACGGTGCATGTATTCGGTGTTGAAAATATTTCTCTTCAGAGCGAAAAAAAGCCGTTACATCACTACCCGGTCCCACAGTAACAGTTCCTCTCTCCAAATAAGCAGTTGACAATATTACATTACGTTTCTCTATATCTCAGCAACTATAACGACAGCACGAATATTGCCGATGGAGTTGATCAGCATACTCAGGGAAGAGAGATAGAGAGAATATAAAACAATGTAAATAGGGACCCACCTAAATTGGCGTGATATTCAGGAACATATGAAAAGGGAAAATGTTAGAATAAGCTCCCATTTTATTTTCCTTCATCATCAGTCCCTTTGGTTGCTTTTCATTTCTATCTCTCTCTCTCACTCTCTCTCGCTGAACATTTCTCCATCCATTCACCTAATCTCCCCCTCACTCATCTCGCCATCCCAGATATAAATAAAATTATTTGCCAGTTGCATTCAGTTCTGACATAGGGTCACTAGACTGGAAACGTTATCTGCTTTTCTCCTGGCAGAGGCCGTCATTCACGCTGAGATTCTCCAAAGTTTTCAGATGCAGGGGGATTTTATTTTGGATCTCCAACATTCACATTTCCTTGGTTTATTTCACCTTTAATGTTGTTGTTTACCAGGATGCCAGCATCACTGGCAAGGGCAGCATTTGTTGTCCATCAATAATTGTTCTAGATTGCGAGACCATATGTCAAGACAATATAGAGCCAACCATATTGTTGTAGGTCTGCAGTCACACTTAGATACTTTACCAAAGGCTCTCAGTGAAATAATAAAAGAAATACTGATGGCTTATTGTTGATGTAAGTAAAATGAGGTTTCATTCCAATTTTTGTCATACGAATTTAAGTTCTATCACTGACTCTGGTAGGATTTGAAACAATGTCTTTAAAGCCAGAACTTGCGCTTTTGAATTACCCATTCGATGTCATTATTACTCTAATATGGAGTCCCTATTATGAAATAACTGGAGAGACAAGAACACGTTTATTGTCAAGATATTTGTATCTGGAAGACTGATCAGAAGAGAACTGGAGTCATAAAATTCGAAGTTAACAAGGGGACAGGTGACTGCTAATTCAGCAACAGCACTGAGGCTGAGAGAATACATAGACACAGAACAGTTCAGGGCTAAAGGAAGACTTATGGGTCTGAAAGGCCTTGTACCTTCTTAGATGTTTATGAATGAGGAGTCTGAAATT
>NW_025215235.1:3837-9414 GCF_004010195.1 Chiloscyllium plagiosum | reverse complement strand
CTGCTCCTTGGATGCTGCCTGACCTGCTGTGCTTTTCCAGCAACACATTTTCAGCTCTGATCTCCAGCATCTGCAGTCCTCACTTTCTCCTCTAAGCTCAGTACAACACAGCAATCTGTCCAGGATGCAGCACTGTGCAGACCAGGCTCAGTATAACCCAGCAAACTGTCCAGGATGGAATATTGTGCAAGTCTCAGCAGTCCAAAAGCTATCCCTCCAACATGAGGAGCAGTACAGACCACACTGGGGCATTGATTCAGAAACCCGGACGAAATGGTCTGTCCAGCATGGGCTTGCAGAATGCAGCCCTCATCAGTGTCTTGCTTTACAAACGCGGACAAGGTACCTGTTCAATATGAGAGCTGTACAATGGATAGCAGTGAATTGATCTGTAAACGAGGAGCAGTTACCTTCCCAGCATGTCGGGCTGTGTACACCACCCCAGTGTATTGCTCCAAAGCACTGTGTTAAATGATTGCCCAGCGTGGGGAATCTTGCAGCCCATGCTGGAAGTGACAAGATGTGCAGCTCCCATCCATTTCCAGCTCCATATCTCCATTGTGCGATGACAACCGGTGCTGTGTTTATAAACATCACTGCCACAGAGAGATGGTTGGGGGGGGGGGGGGGGGGGTTGAGAGATGTGTTTAATAAGCAAAATATTCTTGGGAAAAAGAGAAAAGAAGATTGAGAGGCAATTTCATGGAAGATTAGAGGCTTCAGAATGCTGAAATGAAGACATTTCGGCAGCATCCTACAACATGAGCCAGTATGCTCAGGCATGATGGGTGAACGGGATATTAGTGTGAGTTCTGACGTTGGAGATTTTGATGAGCATTTCTTTTGCAGCTTTATAACTGGAGTTTGCTCAACAGTGTCTTCGACTTATTGGGCTGAATCTGACAATAATTTGTCTCAGTGACATTTTCATTAAGTGTGACAAAGGGATTGTCGGCACGAGGTTAAGCTACTTTCCTGGTGATATCTTATTGAACTCACCTCATTAACTACCCACCCCACCCCAAGGTGCCCCTCTCACTCAATACCAGCCTGATTCTCCTACCCATCATGGCTGCAGCTACTCACCATCGCATGGATGTCCCGGATATTCTGTGATCCTTGCACTGCTGCCATCTTTAAAGACCAACGGGTGCATGTTTGAGCTTTCTCAGCTTGGATCTTTTCTTTCCAATCCTCCCACTCAACTTTTCTTTCCAATCCTCCCACTCAACTTTTCTTTCCAATCCTCCCACTTTCTCCAAACAAAAGGAGTAGCCATGGGCACCCGCATGGGCCCCAGCTATGCCTGCCTCTTCGTAGGGTATGTGGAACAATCCATCTTCCGCAACTACACTGGCCCCACCCCCCACCTTTTCCTCCGCTACATCGATGACTGTATCGGCGCCGCCTCGTGCTCCCACGAGGAGGTTGAACAGTTCATCCACTACACTAACACCTTCCACCCCGACCTCAAATTCACCTGGACAGTCCCGGACTCCTCCCTCCCCTTCCTAGACCTTTCTGTTTCTATCTCAGGCGACCGAATCAACACGGACATCTACTACAAACCGACCGACTCCCACAGCTACCTGGACGACACCTCCTCCCATCCTGCCCCCTGTAAAAACGCCATCCCATTCTCCCAATTCCTTCGTCTCCGCCGCATCTGCTCCCAGGAGGACCAGTTCAAAATACGCACAACACAGACGGCCTCCTTCTTCAAGGACCGCAATTTCCCCCCCGACGCGGTCGACGGTGCCCTCCACCGCATCTCCTCCACTTCCCGCTCCTCCGCCCTTGAGCCCCGCCCCTCCAACCGCCACCAGGACAGAACCCCACTGGTCCTCACCTACCACCCCACCAATCTCCATGTACAGCGCATCATCCGCCGTCACTTCCGCCACCTCCAAACAGACCCCAGCACCAAGGATATATTTCCCTCCCCACCCCTATCAGCTTTCCGTAGAGACCACTCCCTCCGCGACTCCCTTGTCAGATCCACACCCCCCACCGACCCAACCTCCACCCCCGGCACCTTCCCTTGCAACCGCAGGAGGTGCAACACTTGCGCCCACACCTCTGAAACTTTATTGCTGGAACAGCACAGCAGGTCAGGCAGCATCTAGGGAACAGGAGATTCGACGTTTCGGGCACAGGCCCTTCTTCAGGAATGAGCAGAGAGTGTTCAGCAGGAGAAGATAAAAGGTAGGGAGGAGGGACTTGGAGGAGGGGAGTTGGAAGTGGAGGAGATGCGGTGGAGGGCACCGTCGACCACGTCGCCTTCCTGACCTGCAGTCTTCTTGTTGACCTCTCCGCCTCCATCCTACTCCGACCTATCACCCTCACCTTGACCTCTTTCCACCTATCACATTTCCAACGCCCCTCCTCCAAGTCCCTCCTCCCTACCTTTTATCTTCTCCTGCTGAACACTCTCTGCTCATTCCTGAAGAAGGGCCTGTGCCCGAAACGTCGAATCTCCTGTTCCCTGGATGCTGCCTGACCTGCTGTGCTGTTCCAGCAATAAAGTTTCAACTTTGATCTCCAGCATCTGCAGACCTCACTTTCTCCTCAGCCTGGATCTGCCCTGCACAATTAAGGCCGAGTACGACAGATAAGGGGCAATTGCAGTATGCTTTGTTGACAGGGGCAGATGGATGGGCTACTACAGACGGGGATGATTCGCTTCCCAGAGTGAGGCACACCACTAGATCCACCGAGCATGGTCTGAGTTCACCAACCCAGCTCAGTGCAGTATCTACAGTATCAAGAAATGCGTAGCAATACAGGACAAGAATTAATAAACTTGCCCACTCTGTCAGGATAAGGGTCTCCGTATGCTCTTGTTCCCTCACACTCACTGTTACAGCACCTACCACTCCCACTACTGCATGCAGCACTTCCCTTTTACTCTGACTCTCTATTTCTGTCTCTCTCTCTCTTCCTGTCTCTTTCTCTCTCTCTCTCTCTCTTTTTCTCTCTCTCTGTCTCTCTCATTTTTGCAATGCCCCCACAAGCTGGTAGAATAGTCTGGATCGTGCGATTATAGAATGTTCAGATAATGTTCCAACACTTCCCATTTTCAGAAAAATGTTGATGTTCTCGTATGGGACATATAAAGGTGAAGGAATAGAAATGTGCGTTTTTCAAATCGCAATCAATTCAAATCCATCATGAAGCTATTCATCCATTCAAATGTGCTCTAGCATTTAATAAGATCGAGCCTGATTTGATGGTTTTCTCAGCTGCATGTTACAGGAACGTTTAGCCATTCAACCCTCTGGGTTCATGTCACTGACCAGACGACACTCAGGCACTTTTATCACGGTTTTCTTCAAGCGCCTGTTCGAGGGCCTTTCCCACGGGAAAGGACTCTCCTAACAATACATTCCATCCGCTTTATACTTCTACATAATGGTAAGCACAATTTACACAGATCCATCAAAACTATGCTCTTATTTAATGATTATTGATATCCAATCACAATTAGTCATTCTGGTTACTCCACTTCCCTCACCTCATCATATTCGGCCAAAGACAGTTTTAAATCACTTGTCTCCTATGAGATACAATTTCTGGCAGGGAACATGTTTGTCCTCAGCCATTATCTTGACCGTTATCTGAATTGCATCTTTTTTCCTTGTTATGAAAGTTTCTGTTGCCCTTTGACTGTGACTCTTTCTGTCTGTAACAGTTATGCTGTCTCCCACTCAGATGGCTGGATGGCTGTTGTATGCTACAGAGGGAGGCCAACTGCGCAGGTTCAATTCCCCACACTGACAGAGGGTACCACGAAAGGGACGCTCTCTCAACCTCATCCCATCACCCGAGGTGTGGCAACTCTCAGGGAAAACCACCATGAGTGTTCTCTCTCTCATGACAGAGCAGCCCCGTGGTCCCTTGGAACTGTATTCTATCACAGTTAACATATTAAAATGCTATCCATGTTATAATTTCGTTTTGCTTTATATTCCTGGATGTTCTGCAGCCATTTCATCTGTACCGCTGTCAGCATTTCTTCCACACTGCACATTCCTGCCCGTTTCACGATAATCCTTGACTCTGTTGTTATTTATGAACCTTCTCTCGGTGCTTCAAAAACATTCAATATTTCTGCCTCTAATGCTGTGCGGGGAAGAGAGTTCAAAGACTTAAAACAATTCGAGAAAACAAAACTTAATCTCATCAGTGATGTGAGGTTTTTTTTTCTCTCCTTATCTGAGAAAGGATATAATTTCATTGGAAGCAGTTCAGAGATGTCTCGCTTCATGTATTCCAGGGATGAAGCTTTATTGAGGCTTTAACAGGTTACTCTTGGAATGAGAGGTGTTATTATTGAAACATGCAAGACCTCGAGGAGAGTGGATCAGATAGATAACTAATGGGTGTGTGTGTAATCCAAACTTGTTGTCATTGTCATAGAACCTCTCCAGAGTGGAAGCAGGACATTCTGCCTATTGAGTCCACACTGACCCACCGAACAGCATCCCATATAGCCCTGTCTCCAACTCCATGCATGTAACTGTGCATTCCCCGTGACAAACCTACACATCTATGGGCACTATAGGCAATCGAGCATGGCCAACCCACTCTCAGCTGTACATCCTTGAACTTTAGCGGAAACTGGAGCACTGGCAGGAAAGCAAAACAGAAATGGGTAGAATGTTTAAACTCCACATAGGGGGTCGCCAGAGTTGGAATTGAACTCAGCTCCTTGGTGATGTGAGGCAGAAATGGCAATCACAGATGCAATATGCTCCTCCGTTAGTTCTATTAGTCACTTGTGGCTGACTAAAGACATCTCTCTGACTTCTTCCTATCACTGAACCTGACCCAGTCTGAGACCTTTATCATTGGCCATATCACCAAGCTGGTTACATTTAAAATTTGCTGTGAGCAGTGGAGGAGTGGAACTAGGAAAGGAAACAGTGACACCCTCCAACTTCAGTCAGAACATGAATGAGGACAAATTCACAAAATGGGATTTTATTCCAGTGGGAATTGTCTTTCCCAGAAGTTTGGGATGGCTGAATCTTTATATTATGTCGAGTTTGGTTTCGTCTAATTGTCCATAGACAGGTGAATCAGGGATAATGGTGCATGGAGAGAAAAATGCAGCTGGGACCACAGTAAGATGAGCCTTATTTACTGGTGGAGTACAGTCAAAGGGCCGAATGGCTCTCTCGTGTCTCTCAGCCCTATGTTCTGATATTCCATTCAGCCCTTCAGACCTGCTACACAGGGGCAGATCGATGCCACTCCGATGGTTAAATGCAGTTTCGAAAATGTACTTGGAAAATCCAGGCTGGGTCAGTAAGTGACACTCACCCCCAATCTCTGCTTCCAGGCTTCCCCTCTCCGCAACGTCTGATCCAGATCTGGGTCGTGTTACAGATTTGCTGTGAATACAGCCCCCATACCCCAGCGCTAACTTAAACAAATCCTCTGCTCACCCTAATGTAGCATGACACAACACAACTTCCGGGAAAATAAACAGTTACTTTGCAAAAGCATAACATGTGAAATTAATAAATAGGACCAAGAGTAGGCTATTCGGCCCCTCAAGATTGCCCTGTCATT
>NW_025215235.1:0-3581 GCF_004010195.1 Chiloscyllium plagiosum | reverse complement strand
CAATCTCGGCTGTATGTTGCACTCAGCATTCTCCTTCAGGCTATCCATATAGATTGTCAATAACTGATGCCATAGGACTGATATCTGTGGTACTCCAGCAGATACACTTTTATCATAATGATCCATGAATCCTGACTCTACGATTTCTATGTGTTAACCAATCGTCATCCCATGCTAACACATTATCCGTCAGACTATGAGCTTCTGTCTTGTGTAAGAACCTTTATTTTGTGATACCTTGTGGAAAATCTTTGGAAAGCCGCGTGTCCACCAGTTCCCCTTTATCAAGTCCGCTTGTTACGTTCTTAGGGATCTCCAGGAATACTTTGCATTATTTTATAGGGCAAAATATAAATTTCAGTTCACAAAACCACACTGACTCTGCATGAAGCTTTTCTAATTGTCCATGCTGGCCAAGTTTTCCAAACTAAATTAGTCCCATCTGCTTGCATTTGGCCCACATGCCTCTAAATGTTTCCTATTCATATGTTTGTCCAAATGTCTTTCCAATATTATGGCTGTACAAGCATCTGCCTCTGTCAGCTCATTCCATACCCTCACCACCTTCTGTCTAAAAGCATTGCTCCTTCATCCCTTTTAAATCTTACCTCTTTCACCTTAAACCTTCTATGGTTGAACTCCCCCATCCTGTGGAAAAGACCTTGGCTATTCACCCTTTCTATGCCTCCCATGATTTTCTAATTTCTAAATGTCACCCATCAACCTCCTCCAATCCATCTGATACTAGCTTCAAGATCAAGTATTTAAAAATAATCATCGCAAATTTGAAACAATACTGAAAGTGACTGGTAAACAACACACAGTCCAAACTTCATATTGTGATTTGCTTTTCTCTATGTTACAATACTAAGGCAGCATGAATCATTTATTAGTGCCAATAAGTAGTCAAACACCTGAATTGCTTTTTCTAAAGGCGGGTGATGATCTCGACAGTGAAAACTTACTTTTGGCCAGATCTACATAATACCGCATAGTTAACAATCTCCCTCCTGACCTCCCTATGACCTTGTCTGGTTGTGTTTTCTTTATCTTGCACTCAAGAGAAGGAACCCCTTTCATCCATTCATATCTTAATTTAAACCCGTTTAACATCATCTTCACGTTCACCACTGCTAAAAGTCTGTTAATCTGTTGCCACACTCTCTTTTCCCTGTCATCCATCCCCCACCTCTGGCAAGGGATTACAAACCCATTTTCCAATCATTTTAAGTTCCAAAGAAGCATCATACTGGACTTCAAACACTAACTCTGTTTTTCTGTCTCTGCAGATGCTGCCAGAACTGCTGAACTTCTCCAAAAATTAATAGGAACAGCACAAATGTTCAATTAAACAAATAATTATGGATGCTGGACCTAAAAATGCAAACATTGTTGGACAGAATGGGAGAATTAACTCACAGATATTACAGATACAACTGGGTTATCATGTGATGCTGCACACAACAGCAACAGCAGAAGCAGAATTTTATTCAATCATAGTCTGTAAGCTTTACCCCAGGATAATCCCTCAGTCTACCATTACCATCAAGGCAATCCGTGGTTAAGTGACGAGTGTGTGCGAACATGCCAGAGTCAGAACCATGTGTACCTAAACTTGATGATAACTCGTTAAAGCTACCACACCTGACTGGTTACTCTCCAAACAGCAGAACTCACATCTGATGGAGAGGGAGAATTGAACCCAATTGAAACAGATCAAATCTAAGCTCTGCAGTACTGCTACATCCAGGGATAAAGGTCAATGGAACATTAAACAACTTACTTTCGGAGAGGACTCCTGAAATATCTCCATCCTAAATAACGGAATAGCCCGGTACATCCGTGTAAAAGACAAGGATGTAGTATCTACACCATTCTCAGCCAGAAGTTCATGATCCACCTCGTCCTCGCCACGATGCTCTCAGAATCTCAGATGGCAGAATCGTAGATCTGAATCTCTGAACTTCAAGCAATTCGATTCGCTGCACGTGACACGAAGAAACAGCTGAACACAGTAGATACTATAAAGTCAATGGGCCTTGACACCATATCTGCAACAGGACTGAAGAGTTGTGCTGCCCCAAAAGCCGTGTCCCTGGGGAAGCTGTTTCATTCCACCTCCAATTCTGACATTTCCCTGGCAATGCGGAAAATTACTCAGCTATATCCAATCCCCTAAGAATGGAATAATTAAAATCTGACCAATTACTACGCCCACTGTCCCATCACGATAGTAGAGGGAGTCATTTCCGACAGAGGTATCAAGCAGCATAGAAATAACCTCCTCAGTGTGGTTTCTGATAGGTCCCAATGTGGTGATGGAGCAGTTGTGGAAATGTCACTGGATTACTAATCCAGACCAGGCTAATGCTCTGGCAGCTGGTGAAAGGTAAAAACAATTCATAAAACACAGAGTTGTAAAATCTGGTCAGTAGTACTGACCTTGAAGCCAATTTGACAACACGAGTTTGCTTCCGCAATGTACTTTGAGGAAGTGAATCTCCCGTGCTTTCCTGGTCGGGCCTAAAAGTGATTCCAGACACACCGATATGTGATAAACTCTTCAATGGTCCCTAAATTGGCCAAGGAACACAGTCAATAGCATCAAAATGCTCCGAGATCTTAAGGGATAAAGCTGGACACAAGATCCGGCACCAGCATCAGTCTCGGCAAAAGGAATGAGATGTACAGTCCTGTTGACCCTGCAGAGGCCTCCTTCCTAACATCTGAGAGCTTCTGAAAACATTTACAGAAATTTTCCACAAACTGCACAGAAACATTGGGAAAGGAATGGGCCATTCATCACATTGAGCCTTCCCCCATTCAAGCTCATGGAGGAAATCGCCTCAATTCAGTTTTCCCATACAATATACATATCCCGTAATGTGAACAACCATCGGAAAATATTTAAAAAAAGAACTGCAGTAGTAGAATTTTCAACCCCATTCAATACAATGACAGCTGATCCTTTATATCCACACCTAAGTCTGTTATCGTCACTCTTTTATTGCCTTGGTTTCCACAGCTTGATCTGGGAGAGAATTCCCGAGGTTCACCAGGTTCTGAGTGCAGACATTTATTCTCATCCCAATGCAGAGTGGCCAGTCTGCACCTAATACTGTGGCCCGTGGTTTTAGACATCCCAGCCAGGGGAAGTATCATCCGTGCTTCCAATCTATCTCACCCTCTCAGAGTTTTATATATTTCATTGAGATCTCCGCACACTTTCCTAAACGCCATGGAATAAGGCCCAGTCGCGTCAAACTTTGCTCCCACCACAAGCCTGTCAGCCCAGAGATCAGTCTGGTCATCCTTCACTGCTTTCCCTCAATGTCAGCTTTCTCCTTTATTAGACAAGGAGACCAAAACTGCACACAATACAATAGAATGTTCGAGATGGGGTCTCACCAAGGTTCTGTATAGCTAAAGTAAAACACCCTTACTCCTGGATTCAAATCCCCCTGAAATGAAGGTCAACACATTATTTATCTTAATAACTGCTTTCTGTTCCTGCAATATTGCTTTCAGTGACTGGTATAGAGGGAGACCCAGATCATTTTTAATGTTACAGCTCCACACTT
>NW_025215234.1:63233-75598 GCF_004010195.1 Chiloscyllium plagiosum | reverse complement strand
AGGTACGAACTGGACCCAACCAGCCTTTTCTCCCAAATCAGAAACTTCAGTATCGAGCATGTTTAGACAATACTTTGCATTCTAACTTATTCATGGATTGTGGTAAGAGCAGTATTTATTGCCCATCCTGTGATGTAATTGAGAAGGTGGTCGTGTGCTGCCACATTGAAATTCTTCAATGTATGTGCTGTTGATAGACTTCCAATACCATTAGGGAGGGAACTTGGAACAGTAACACTGAAGGAACAGCAAAATATTTCCAAATCAGGATGGTGGGTGGCTTGGAACGGAACGTGAACATGGTGCAGGTCCCAATTAACTGCTGTTCTTGTCCTTCTTGATGGTTGTGGTTTCAACGAGGCTTTGTAAGTAGCCTTGGTAAAATACTGCAGAGCACCGTGAGGTGACAGACGTTGCTACTAATGAGTGTCAATGGATGAGAAGTGTAGGTGCACTCAATCAGAAAAATAGGGGTAATTTATCACACACATATTCAACTTGTCTCTTGTCAATAATGAGCAGACTTTTGGAAATCAGGAGGTAAGTTATTTCTACAGGATTGCTATCTGACATATTCACGTAGCAAACGAATTTATATGTGTCTGAAAGTGTGGTGATGGAAAAGCAGATCAGACAGCTTCTGAGGCACAGGAGAGTCGAAGCTTGAGCATACGCCCTTCAGAGGAATGGGTAAAGAATTTATATGGTCACTCCAGTTCTGGTTAACAGTTATCCCCGGGATATTGCCAGTTGGGAGTTTAGTAATGATGATGACTACACTGAATTTTAGGAAAGATGTGGAAGCTTTGGAGAGGGTGCAGAGGAGATTTACCAGGATGTTCCATTGAATGCAGAATAGGTCGCACGAGGATAGGTTGAGAGTGCGAGGCCTTTTCTCATTGGAACGGCGAAGGATGAGGGGTTGATGGAGGTTTATAAGATGATCAGGGGAATAGATAGAGTAGACAGTCAGAGACATTTTCCCCAGGTACAACAGTGTGTTACAAGGGGACATAAATTTAAGGTGAAGGGTGGAAGGTATAGGGGGATGACAGGGGTAGGTTATTTACCCAGAGCGTGGCGGGGGCATGGAATGCGCTGCCTGTGGGACTGGCAGAGTCAGAATCATTGGTGACCTTTAAGCGGCAATTGGATAGGTACATGGATGGGTGCTTAAGCTAGGACAAATGTTCGGCACAAAATCGTGTGCCGAAGGGCCTGTTCTGTGCTGTATTGTTCTATGTTCTATGAATATTTTAGGGTGAGGGTTCAATTATGTATTGTTAGAGGTGATCGTTTTCTGGCACGTATGTATTTCCAAGTGTTACTTGTCATTTCTAAACACACGCCTGCATGTTTTGCATATCTCTGTAATCACAAATACTGTTGAACATTGTCCAATCATTGCCTATCAACCGTACTGTGACTTGATGCTGGAGGAATGGTCATTTATGGAGCGGCTGATGATTGTTGGGCTTAGGACAGAGAACACTATTGTATCTCACTGATAGTGTCTCTCTGAGCAAGAAAACGTGCTTCAAGTTCTATATACTCAAGATGTATGTAACATAATATCTTATTAGATGAATATTTAAATATCTACCCTGAGGAGCTGAGCGCAGACTTGGTTAGCTCAATCATTTGGACGGCAATTTATTAATGCAGATTATTGCCAACAGTATGGGTTCAATTCCCGTACTGACTGAAGTGACGATAAGGGACTGTCCTACTCAACCTCTCATCTGACTTGGGCATAATGACTTTACAGCTAAACTAGAATCAGTCGTCTCTGTCTAACGAGAGAGACCCCCGGTCATCCCGTCGGTGTATGGTGCGTTACCTTTACAATTCTGATCTACAGGCTTATCCAGAAATACCGGGAACTGCTGCAGAGCTGTCTAGGAGCTGAGATGGCTGTTCTCAACCAACCCCAACAATCCTTTTTTTTGTACCAGTTATAACTTCAATCAGTGCAAAGATTTCTCCAATTCCCATTTGATCCCAGTTTTGCTCAATCCTCGATACCACACTTGGTCAAGTGCAGTAAGGGTGATGTTAAGTGCAGTCAAAGGCGTCTCACTTCGTGAATTTAGTTGTGTGCTTTCTTGCTTTCCATCTTTAAACCATAGCCTCAATGAGGTCACGGGATGAGTGGCCCTGGCAGCTCCGAAACTGAACTGCACTGAGCAGGTTCGTACTGAGGAAGTGCTGCTTGATACCACTGTAGATGGTATTTTTCATCACTTTATTAGTGAGAGGGATTTGACCAATGTGGTAATGGTTGATTGTCTGATGATTTGCTTGTGTGTATAAAGGACACACCCGGATAGATTCCCACATTGTCAGATTGGTGCCGGTGCTGTAACACAGCAGGAAGAGTTTGATTGGAATGTTATCAGGATCCACGGCTTTTCCATTATCCAGTCTCTCCACCCGCTTGTTGATATCACATAAAATGAATCGAAACTGCTAAGGACTGCCATCTGGACGAGACTAAGATCGATCATGCCACCGATATTTCTGTCAGAACACTGTTGTGAATGTTTCAGGCTTATTTATTCCGTTGTTGTTGGCACTTCAATCATCAATGGAGGGTGATGAGTGTGGAGCCATCTCCTCCAGTGAGTTGTCTGATTACCCACCACCATTCACCCTGACTGCATGTGGCAGGATTGCAGAGATTCAGTCTTATTTGTTGGCTCGATCTCGATCATTTGCTGCTTATGCTGTTTGGTAAGTGATCCTGTTTGGTAACTTGACCTCAGTTTGTGGCTAACTTGGTGCTGCTCCTGGCGGGCCCTCCGGTATTCCCCATCAAACAAGGGTTTATGCTCTGGCTTGATGGTCAGGGTAACGTGAAGCATATACCAGGTTGTGACAGTGACAATTGTGCTATAGTGCTATTTCTGCTGCTGTTGGTAACGAACCGAAGCACCTCACACAGTTTACTGCTGAGTTAGGAGATGTATTGCTCAGACACCATGAGGCTGAGGGAGGGGCGTCAGCAGGAGGTTTACGTGTCAGTGTTTGATCTGACAACGTTGATCTGACAATTATGTCACATTGTAGCTTAAGCAGTCTGTGGGACAGCTCTCTCAATTCTAGCCCAAAACCTGAAGCGTCAGGAAGGAGGACATTGCAGGTTTTTGTTTTTGTTACTGTCAACTGAAAGGCTTCTCCGGTGCTGTTTGATACTGACGCTGTGGTTCTTTTGATTGGATCCGACAAAGTCTCGCTCATTCAGTTCCTCCCAGTTCCTTGTCTATTCCACAGATTTCTAAAACGCGTTCTGTTTAAGACATTGCTTAATTCCGTTTTTAAACTGTCTTCTGCATCTCTGCATCTTCCACTGTCGTCGACTCCAGCAGCTATATCAAGTTGTATCTCAGCAACCCTCCGTATCTCCACAATCTTAATCAGCTACTACAGCCCGACCTATCATTCTGAGGTTCCTCAAGCACCTATACACCTCCTTATTTCTCTAAACGCCTCCCAAGTCTGACACCCTTCGCTCTCTGTCTAACCATTGCTTCACTGCTCTGCAGTTGTGAAATCCTGCAGAACTTTTATTGCTCCCTGATTCTCTAACTTCCTCCAAAGTCTACAACCCTCCCTAACTCCATTACCTCCTCCAGCTCCTTCCCCCCTCCCAATATCTCTAACCAACTCCAAAACCTTCACCCCTCACTATATCTCTGACCTCCTCCAGTACGTCCCCGTCCCTATCTCTCTAACCACTTCTAGCCCCTACACCCCGCCCAATCCCTCTCACCACCTACAACGATTACCATCAACTCTATCTCTCGAACTACCTCCAGCCGCTACACACCTGCCTATCTCTGTAACCTCCCGAGATACTTACGTGGCACAGTGGTTAGCAGTGCTGCCACACAGCGACAGATACCCGGGTTCAATTCTCGCCTCAGGTGACTGACTGTGTGAAGTTTGCACATTCTCCACGTGTCTGCGTGGGTTTCCTTCGGGTGCTCCAGTTTCCTCCCACTGTCCAAAAATGTGCAGGTTAGGTTAATTGGCCATGCTAAATTGCCCGTAGTGTTAGGTGCATTATTCATGGATATATATCGGGGAATGGGTCTTGGGTGGGTTGCTTTTCGGAGGGTCCGTGTGGACTTGTTGGGCCGAAGGGCCTGTTTCCACACTGTAAGTAATGTAATCTAAGACGCGCTTCACTGGAGGCTCCCACGTACTGAGGATGTGCAGATGAAACGTCTACAACACAAATTCCCAGCTCAGCGAACGGAACCACAATAGCTGAAACCCTCCCAATTCTTGAAGCATTCTCCAGAGCCTACAAGCACTCCATAGCCTGGAAAATCCTAAACAACTGCGCCTACTCCCTAGCAATGTCACATTCTTCACATATACAGCCATTTCCCATTCCTATGACATTCTCCAGTACCGACACCCACTCCCTATTCCTGTAACATTCTCAAGCACCTGCATCCGATCCCTATCTTTGCAACCTTCTCATCCACCTACACCCCTCCAATTCCATAATTTTCTCTAGTCCCGACACCCTTCTATATCTCTGTAACCTCTCCTGCCCCTACGCCCACTCACTATTCCTGCAACATTTTCAAGCATCTTCACCCGCTTCCCATCCCTGAAACGTTCTGCAGCACCTAAACCCACGCCTTATCCCTGTAACATTGTCCAGCACCTACGCCCTGTCCCTGCATTGATAACATTTTCCAACACCTACACAAACAATTTTTAACATAATATTCTATAACACCTAGACCCATCCATCCCTGTAACCTTCTCCAGTCCACACACCGCCCGATCAGTGAAACGTTTTCCAGCAGATACATTCTTTTCTATCCATGTCACATTATCCAGTATCTATATGTTTCTATATCCCAGTAGTTATCCCCAGCACATACACACACTCCCTATTCCTGTAACATTCTCTAGCCACTTCACAACTCTCCATCCCTGTCACATTCTCCAACGCCTATACGCACTCCATGTCACTGCAACCTTCTGCAGTACCTAAACCCATTCGCTATTTGTTTAACATTCTCTAGCACTTGCACCCTAGCCATATCCTTGTAATGTACTCCAGCACCGACACGCACCCTATCCCTCTAACTTTCTGCACCACCTGCACACGCTCCCTATTGCTGTTACATTCTCCAGCAACTTTACCAACTCCCTATTTCACGAACGTTCTCAAGAACACACACGTACCACCTGATCCTGCCATGTTCCCCTGCACCTGCAGCCTCTCCCTACCCAGTAAAACTCTCCAGCACTATTTCCATTCGCTATTCTTGCAGCTTTCTCTAGCACCTGCACCCACTGCCTGTCCCTGTCACATTGTCGAGAACCTACACCCACTCCCTGTCCCTGTGGTATTCTCAAGCACATGCACCCACTGGCTATTCCTGTAATATTCTGGAGCACTTGCACCCTACATTTGCAACCTTCTCATTACCTCTCTAACCTCCGACGGCTGCAACCGTCCCCCATAACGTGTAAATAAATAAAAAAACTCAATTTCCTGTTCTAGCATGCACAGTTCGCACTGTACTTATCAAATCCCCAGCCTTGCGTCCCGCATTCGCTATCAACCTCCAACTCTTACACTTCACCCATGCTTATTTCTGTGTCTTCTTCCACCATCTGCATTCCACCAAAATTCTGTCATCACTTCCTTTCGTGTCCTATCCCTTTCTCAGTAAAATGCAACAGATGGAATTCCACTTTGCATCTCCTCCAGTCCGTTCAACCCTCCCCATCTCTGTAATCTATCCCAGCACCTGCACCCATTAACTCTGCATGTAACATTCGACAGAACGTGAACCCTTCCCTACGCCCCTAACATTCTCCAGCACCTACAAACTCTACCAATCCCTTTAAACGTTTCCAGCATCGACAACCACTTCCCATCGTTTAACATTCTCCAGCACCTACACCCACTCATTATCCTTATAACATTCTACAGCACTTCCAATCTCACATACTGTAACATTTCCCAACACTTACATCCCTCCGTGTTCTTGCAGCATTCGCCAGCAGCTACATCCCTCCTTTTCCTCATTCATTCTTCAGCACTTACACCCACTCTCTAACCCTATAGCATTCTCCAGCACCTAAAACCCACACACTATGACTTCTCCAGCAACTACACCCCTCCCTTTCCTTGCAACATTCTCCAGCACCTCCAATCTCTTCAACTCTCCCCATCTCTGTCATCTACTCCAGCACCTGCACATGTTACTTCGCCATATAAAATTCGCCAGTGCCTAAACGCCTTCTTAACCCTGAAACATTCTCCAGCATCCTCAAACTCTCCCTACCCCCGTAATTTTCTCCAGTACCGACACCCAACCCCTACCCTTGGAACATTCTCCAGAACCTACAGGCAATCCCTGTCCGAAAACATTTTCCAACACCTTCACCCCATCCATGTAACATTCTTCAGCACCTTCACCGCCCCATTTCATGTAATATTCTCTAGCGCCTACACCCCTCTCTATACCTGTATCATTTTCCAGTGCCTACACTACTCCCTATCCGTGTAATATTGTCCAGTACTTGCACCACTCTCTATCACCGTAACATTCTCCCTCACCTGTATACCTCCTTATATCTGTAAAATTTTGCAGCACCTACTCCATTCTCTGTCCCTGTAACATTCTTCAGCACCTACACACTTCCATATCCTTTTAACATCTTCGTGCAACTAATTTACTCACTATCCCTGATGCCTCCGCCAGCTCCTGCACTCTTCCCTATGCCTGCAACATTTTCCAGCACTAAAACACACTCAATTTCCCTGTAACCTTAGAACATACATTGTACAGCACACTACATGACTTTCAGCCCACGACGTTGGCCGTGAATTAATCTAAATGTTAAAGAAAATAACCTATCCTATGCTCCCCTCAATTCACTGTGCCCATGTGCATGTCCAACGATCGCTCAAATATCTCTAATGATTCTGCTTCCACCACTACCGCTGGCAATGCACTCCATGTATTCAAACCTCTGCGTAAAGAAAACTACTTCTGACGTTTCCTGTATACATTCTTCCTAACACCTTAAAACTATGATCCCACATTGCTGTCAATCCTGCCCTGGGGGAAGACTCTAGCTATCAACTCTATCCTTGCCTCTCATTACCTTGCATATCTCGATCACATCACTGCTCTTACTCCTTCTCTCCAGAGAGAAACGTCCAAGCTCAGTCATCCTATCCTCGTAATACAAGCCCTGAAATGTAGGCAGCATCTTTCTCCAACCTTATATTCCTCCCTCTTCCTGAGAAGTTCTCCAGTAATGGCACCTTTAATATTCCTGGATCTCCAGGAACGGCACCCATTGTTTATCCCTCTAAACGACTCATCCAAAGACACCCCACTCCCCATCCCTGTAACATACTCCAGCACCTGCACCCACTCACTATCCATGTCTCATTCTCCCGTACCTATACTCAATAACTATACTTGTAAAACTCTCAAACATACACATACACTCTTTACTTCTCTAACCTTCTCATCCACCGACATTCCCCAGTCCTGTAACATTCACTAGCATCTACGTCCCTCCGTATCCCTATAACATTTCCAGGCCCTACACCCGCTCCTTATGCCTGTAACATTTTCCAGCACCTGCACGCCTCCCTAACGTTGTAACATTGTCCAGCACTTGCAGCACCCCCCTCCTTTAACATTCTCCAGCAACTATACCCACATATCGCTGTAACATTCTCGAGAACCGACACCCACTCCCTCACGGTGTAAATGTCTTCAACAGCTGAACACCCTTCAAAGTTTGTGAGAAGATTTGTAACTCGGGTGCACGTTGTTGTGGTTCTGTTCGCCGAGCTGGGAATTTGTGTTGCAGACGTTTCGTCCCCTGTCTAGGTGACATCCTCAGTGCTTGGCAGCCTCCTGTGAAGCGCATCTGTGATGTTTCCTCCGGCATTTACAGTGGTTTGTCTCTGCCGCTTCCGGTTGTAAGTTCCAGCTGTCCGCTGCAGTGGCTGGTATATGTTTGTTGGTAGAATCTATGGATGAGTGCCATGCCTCTAGGAATTCCCTGGCTGTTCTCAGTTTGGCTTGCCCTATAATAGTAGCTGTATCACTACCAGGGACACCATCACACAAACTGGCTAAAGAACTACAACAGAAACTAGAACACCTGATCTGTGGAGGAGAAAGTGAGGTCTGCAGATGCTGGAGATCAAAGTTGAAACTTTATTGCTGGAACAGCACAGCAGGTCAGGCAGCATCCAGGGAACAGGAGATTCGACGTTTCGGGCACAGGCCCTTCTTCAGGAATGAGCAGAGCCCGTGAAACCCCTCGCTATCGGAGTAACATTCTTCAGCATCTACTTCCCTCCATCTCCCTGTAACATTGTGCAGCACCAGCAACTCTCCATATCCCTGTCACCTCCTCCAGAACATATTCCCCATGCTATCGTTGCAAAGTTCTCCAGCTCCAACATCTCCTCCCTCTGTCTCAAACATTCTCCAGCCCGTACATCTCCTCCCAATCCTGAAAAACACTCCACCACTTGCACCCCTCCCTAGCCCTGTTACATTCTCCAGCACCTAAAAACCTCTCTTTACTGGAACATTATCCTGCACCGACACTCACTCCCTATCCCCATATCACACTCCAGCCTCTCCATATCTACCTATCTCTTTAACATTCTCCAGCAACTACACCCACTCCCTTTTGCTGGAACTTACTCTAGGACCTACTCCCCTCTGCATCTCTGTAACATGTCGAGTCCCACAACTGCAGGAGCAGGCGCCTTCAACTTGACGTCTGGTTTCAGTGGTTCAGATGTCAGTGCACCAAACTGCCAATGCATGCCCCTTGTCTGCTGGTTTGATGGTGAAGTTGGGATTTGAGTAGAGGGAGTGGAGTGCTATGCGATATGAGGGGGAGTGGCGTGGATAGTTTGAGGTGGTCAATATTTCAGTGTCAGTTGGAAATAGAGAGGTCGAGTGCGGGTAACAGACACGCACAGGGTGTCCAGGTGGATGGGGTGTGTTGGAGGCGATTAAAGGTGTCCTCGGAAAGATGGGGGCGTCTTGATTGAAAACGCGAGCTCGGAGAAGAAATGGTCGACATTACAATGCATTGAATATGGTGATGTGTGAATGGACAGGATGAGTTAAGGCCTTTGTTGAAAGCCGATCGTTCATCCTTCATGAGGGAGAGGTCTGCGGGGCTGATGAAAACTCAGAAGGGCTGGGAGCTAGGACTTGGTATCGGGCTGGAGCTGTGAGTGGGGTCAGAGACTGCAACTTGAGTGGGCGTGATAACGGGGACCATTGGTAACGTCATTTGTGGAAGTGATGCTGAGCCCAGGATTCAGGGGGCACGCGTCCACTGACAACGGGAACCGCCATGCAATCTCCACAAGGGCCAGGCAACTGCCGCTGTGATCACTACGAGGGCAAGATAACCACCGCCACAATTGCTACGAGAGCCAGGCAACCACCACCGAGATCACAAGGATTAGAGAATCACCTATATGACCACCAGACAACCGCCATCGAGATAACTATGACAGCCACCATGATCATTATGAAGCCCAGACAACTGCCACCACCATTATTACGTGGGCTAGACAATCGCCACCACGATCAATATGAGGGCCAGTCAACTGACTCCGCGATCGATACGAGAGCAAGACAACTGACACAATGCTCGTCATGAGGGCCAGACAACCGCCACCGCGATCACTACGACGGCATGACAACTGCGACAACGCTCGTTACGAGGGCCAAACAACAACCTTCGCAATTGCTGCAAGGAGCAGATAACCACTACTGTGATCCCGCTGCCACAAGAGACCAACACAAGGGTCAAATGAAACAACACTTCTGTCCTTCTAACTTGCAGCTACCACAGCCAGTTCCGCGACCTCTGCATCACCGACCCCACGCCATCCACCCCCTTTGTGACCACTGCCGCAGCCAATTCCGTCCCTAACCTCGCCACTCGCCACATCTGCCCTCTACGTTATTACCAATGTCACGTGTTCTGCTACTTCCACCCCCGTACCTGTCATCATCACAACCACTCAGCCCGCACTCACAACTCACCTGTACACCATCGACACGTCCCACCCCCACAGATCCCACCGCCCCACTCCCCAGAACGTCGAGGTGAGCATCACTTCCACAAATGACGTCGCCTGCGAGTAAGGCAGATCGGGTGGGAGGAATTGTAGTCAAGGCAGCCGTGGGAGTCAGTGGGCATGGAATTTGATTTCAATGATCACTTAGACCACCTCGTCCACGATCTCTCCCCTTCCTCGACATATTAATCACCCTATCCAGTGACCGACGGACCACAGACATCTATTACAATCCCAGCAAGTCCCACAACGACCTAGACTGCACCCACTCCCACACGACCATCTGTAAAACCGCCATCCCTTATTCCCAATTCCTCTGCCTTCACCGCATCTGTTCCCAAGATGACCAATTCCACCTCAGAAAGTCCCAGATGGCTTCCTTCTTCCAAGATCGCAACTTCCCTTCTCACGTGGTTGATGATCCCCTCCAGTGCATCTGCTCTTCATCACGGATCACTGCACTTCAAACCCACCCCTCTCAAAGCAACAAGGATAGAACACCCCGGACCTCACCATTCACTGCACCAATCTCTGCATACGTTGCATCATCGTCCACCATATCAGCCACCTCCAAACGAACCCCCCACGTTCAAAGATATACTTCCCTCCCCACCTCTATCTGCATTCCAGAGAGACCATTCCCTCCACGACTCTCTCGTCAGATCCAGGCACACATACTAGCCCATATACCTCACTCCTGACATCTTTCCCTGCCACCACAGAAAGTGCAAACCCTGCGTCCACTGTCCTGAACTCTGTCCAAGGCCTCAAAGGAATCTTTCCATATCCGTCACAAACATACCGCTACCGCTTTCAATGTCATCTCCTGCATCCGTTGCACACGATGTGATCTGTTCTAAATTGGGGAGAAAGGATGCCTCCCTGCGTATAGCGTCAGAGAACATCTCTGGGACACCCGCACCCACCAACCATCCCGTCCTGTGGCTGAACACTTCAACGCCCCCTCCCACCCATGAAGGACATGCAGGTCTTGGGCCTCCTCCACCGCCAAAGCGTTACCACCCGACGCCTGGAGGAAGAACGACTCATATTCTGCCTTGGGTCCCTGCAACAATAAGGGATAAATGCCAGTTTCATCAGCTTCTTCAATTCCGCTCCTCCCAAATTATCCCAGTTTCAAGCCTCCAACTCAGCTCCATCCTCCTATACTATCCATCACTCCTCGCTCTGTCTTATCAGCTTCTCCCTCACCTTCATCCGCTTATCAATTTCTATGCTACCTTCCCCTCAACCCCTCACCATTCCCTTTCATCTCTCAGCTACCGGCCCACAAGCCTCATTCCAGATGAAGAGTGTACCCCCGAAATGTTGATTCTCCTGCTCTCAAATGCTGCCCGACTTGTTCTGCTGTCAGAGAATACAGCAGAATATAGGTAGATGTGAGATTTCGGCAGAGAAATGTCAGTTGGAGGTCAATCCGAAAAAACGTGGAGTGATGCATTTTGTAAGATCCAATTCAACAGCAAACTCTACAGTAAATGGAAATGTCCTGGGGTACAGAGAGATCTGTACGGGCTCAGGCCCGTTATCCCCTGAAGGTGGCAACGCAGATCAGTAGAGTGGTGAAGAAGACACAGGGCATGCTTTCCTTGGGCGTGGTATTGAGTCGAACAGTTGGCAGCTCATGTTACAGTTGTAGAAGACTTGCCTTAGGCCAATTTTGGAATAATGCATACAGTTCTAGTTGCCACATTACGAAAAGGATGAGGACACCTTGGCCAGGAAGCATTAGAGTCTTGCCAGGATGTTGCCTCATATGATGGGCGGTAGCTATGAAGCGAGATGAAGTAGAGTAGGATTATTTCCATTAGAAAGACGGAGGTTTAGGGAGGACCTGACAAAATCATGAGAGGTGTACACAGGGCGAATAGCAAGAAGCTTTTTTTTTGTCAGAGTACTCAACTACTTGGAGTCACGAGTTCAAAGTGAGATGAGACACATTTCTGTGAGATTCGCCTGGAAAGTTCTTCACGCAGATGTTGGTGGTTGCATGCAACGTGTTGCCAGAGGTGGTGGTCAGGTCGGGAACAATAGCGTCATTTAAGATGTATCTATACAGATAATAGGCAGGGAGGAAGGGAATGCAGGCAGTTCGACAGTCGGCTCCAGGGTTAAATGGAAGATCTGGATTGGCGCAGGCTCAGAAGGCTGAAAGGCCAGTTCCTGTGTTGTTATTTTTCGTGTCATAGAGTCATAGAAATGTACAGCATGGAAACGG
>NW_025215234.1:53042-61755 GCF_004010195.1 Chiloscyllium plagiosum | reverse complement strand
TCAACACAGGAATTCTTGGACATCATCAGAAATATACATAGAGACAAGGAAGAAACTATGGTCTCATTCGATGTAACGGCACTATTCATCTCTATCGACAAACCCCTAGCCAGAGAAACAATAGCCAATCTGCTGGACATACAGAACAGACAAAAAGACGGAGAACCTATCAACAAAGCCTGCATACTCAAAATACTGAATGCCGGAGGAACCACCACAGAGGTGGTACAGTAGTTAGCACTGCTGCCTTACAGCGCCAGAGACCCGGGCTCAATTCCCGCCTCAGGAGACTCTCTGTGTGGAGTTTGCACATTCTTCCCGTGTCTGCGTGGGTTTCCTCCGGGTGCTCCAGTTTCCTCCCACTGTCCAAAAATGTGCAGATTAGGTGAATTGGACATGCTAAATTGCCCATAGTGTTAGGTGCATTTGTCATGGATAAATGTCGGGGAAATTGTTCTTGGGTGGGTTGCTTTTCCGAGGGTTGGTGTGGACTTGTTTGGCCGAAGGGCCTGTTTCCACACTGTAAGTAATGTAATCTAAGAAGCGCTTCACAGGAGGCTCCCACGTACTGAGGATGTGCAGATGAAAAGTCTGCAACACCAATTCCCAGCTCGGCGAACGGAACCACAATAGCTGAAACCCTCCCAATTCTTGAAGCATTTTCCATAGCCTACAAGCACTCCCTAGCCTGGAAAATTCTAAACAACTGTGCCTACTCCCTAGCAATGTCACATTCTTCACATATACAGCCACTTCCCATTCCTGTGACATTCTCCAGTACCGACACCCACTCCCTATTCCTGTAACATTCTCAAGCACCTGCATCCGATCCCTATCTTTGCAAGCTTCTCATCCACCTACACCCCTCCAGTCCCATAATTTCTCTAGTCCCGACACCCTTCTATACCTCTGTAAATTCTCCTGCCCCTTCGCCCACTCACTATTCCTGCAACATTTTCAAGCACCTTCACCCGCTCCCCATTCCTGAAAAGTTCTGCAGCACCTAAACCCACGCCTTATCCCTATAACATTGTCAAGCACCTCCGCCTTGACCCTGCACCGATAACATTCTCCAACACCTACACAAACCCTTTTTTAACGTAATATTCTATAAAACTTACACCCATCCATCCCTGTAACCTCCAGTCCACACACCGCCCGATCAGTGAAACGTTTTCTAGCAGATACATTCTTTCCGATCCATATCACATTATCCAGTATCTACATGTTTCTATACCCCAGTAGTTATCCCCAGCACATACAGACACTCCCTATTCCTGTAACATTCTCCAGCCACTTCACAACTCTCCATCCCTGTCACATTCTCCAACGCCTATACGCACCCCGTGTCACTGTAACCTTCTGCAGTACCTAAACCCATTCGCTATTTGTTTAACATTCTCTAGCACTTGCATCCTAGCCAGATCCTTGTAACGTACTGCAGCACCGACACGCACCCTATCCCTATAACTTTCTGCACCACCTGCACACGCTCCCTATTGCTGTAACATTCTCCAGCAACTTTACCAACTCCCAATTTCACTAACGTTCTCAAGCACACACACGTACCACCTGACCCTGCCATGTTCCCCTGCACCTGCAGCCTCTCCCTACCCCGTAAAATTCTGCAGCACTATATCCATTCGCTATTCTTGCAGCGTTCTCTAGCACCTGCACCCACTGCCTGTCCCTGTGGTATTCTCAAGCACATGCACTCACTTGCTATTCCTGTAACATTCTCGAGCACCTGCACCCTATATTTGCAACTTTCTCATTAACCTACACCATTCCCTATCCCTATACCATTCTGTACGACCTACACCACATCCATATCTCTAGAACATCTCCAGCCACTAAAGCTGTCCACCATGCGTGTCCTATCTCTCTAACCTTCTCCAGCACCTGCACCCACTGCTTACCCCGTAACTTTGTCCAGCACCTGCACCCCATCATATCCCTCTAAGTTTCTCCAGCAACTACATACAATGCTTACCCCTGTTACACGCTCCAGCACCAGCACGCACTCTCTATCGATTTAACTATCTCCAGAACCTGCAGCCATTATCTATCCCTATAAAATTCTCCAATATAACCACACACACCATGTCTATGTCACTTTCTCTATCACCTGCGCCCCTCCCTGTCTCTGTAACACTCTCCAGAACATGCAACCATTGCCTTTCCTTGTGATATTCTCCAGCAGCTACACCCACTCCCGATCGTGTACTGTTCTCCAGTACCTGAACCCACCGCCTATCCCCGTAACATTCGCCACCACCCACACCCACTCACGTGCACTCCCTAACCCTGTCATATTCTCCAAAACCTGCACGCACTCCCTATACCTGCAAAATTATCCAAAAACTATACCCACTCCATATTGCTTTGACCTTCTCCATCACCTAAACACACTTCCTGTCCCTGTCATATTCTCCATCATCTACACCACTTCGAACCCTGTAACATACTCTCGAACCTGCACACCTCCCTAACTCTGTAACAGTTTTAGCATCCACACACCGTGTAAATTTGTCCAGCACCAACGTCCCCTAGCACTGTAACGTTCTGTAGAATCGACAAACCGCCCTGTATGTGTAACGTTCTGCAGCACTTGCAGACTGTAGTTTTCTCCTGCATTTTCATTCACTCCCTATTCCTGACACATTCTCCACCTCCTTCTCATTTCCATATCCCTGTCACCTTCTTCAGACTCTCTACCAACTCTACCCCTGTAACATTCTCCAGCACTTACACTTACTCTATATCCCTGTAACATTCTCCAGCAGCGTCACCGACACTCTATTCTTGTAACTTTCACCAGTTTGAGAATGTCACCCAATTTCTGTGATATTCTCAAACACTCACACAAACAGCTGTCTCTGATACATTCTCCAGCATTTACAGCTACTCCCGATTCTGTAATATTCTCCACCCATTCCCTATCCCTGTAATATTCTCCAGAACCTACACATACTTCCTACACATGTAACTTTCTCCAGCACTTGCACCCACCACCTATCCTTGTAACCTTCTCCAGCACCCATTCTCACTCCTTATCCCTGTCACATTCTGAAGCACCTACAACCACTCCCTTGCCTGTCGCATTCTCCATGCATATTCCTTGTCCATGAAACGTTATCCACCACCTACATCCACTCCCTATTCCTGTAATATTATCTAGCCACGACACACTCCTTATTGCTGTGACATTCTCCAGCACTTGCACACACTGCCTATCCTTATGTAGGACATTTGTTGTATGCAACGCAGCTATTTTGTAACATAATAAAAACCTAGAAACCATTTTGAATCTTTTGTTCATGGCTACCTACAAGGTCCTACATTGCTGGGCTCAGTGATGTGTTTGACCTTGCAGCTATACTAATACCTGATAGTGCAGTCTTTCCCAGCATGGTAATTCTCTTCCTTTACAAGAACCTATTGTGTACAGACACTTGCTTATCAGCTACGAACCAAAACTGTCCAGACACTACATGACTGAGGCTCGTGACTTGGCAAAGTGCCTAAAGACGCCTTATCCTGCAATTAATAGTTCGTTAATTGATAAATGATTGTAACCTGGAAAATCATGCAACTCTCTGTATCTCGCCGGATTGAATTGTGATCGTTAGGTGGACTTGTCTCTCCCTATGAGCTCTTTAATAAAAAGTCAATAACTCAAGATTTGTGTGGAGCGATTACTTATCTGAATTGGACTGCTACAAGAGTGTCACCCACTGCATTATTCATTTCATCTACAACACCCTGTAAACTTCTCCAGCACCTACACACATTCCCAGACCCTGTCACTTTCTCCAGCATCTGCACCGCTCCCTATCCTTGTAACATTTTCCAGCTCCCACATCTAATCCCTATCCCTTGACCTTCTCCAGCACCTTCACTTCTCCATAATCACTGTAACCGTCTCGAGCCCGTGAAACCCCTCACTATCAGAGTTTCGTTCTTCAGCATCTACTTCCCTCCATCTCCCTGTAACATTGTGCAGCACCAGCAACTCTCCATATCCCTGTCACCTCCTCCAGATCATATTCTCCACGCTATCGCTGCAAAATTCTCCAGCTCCAACATCTCCTCCCTCTGTCTCAAACATTCTCCAGCCCGTACATCTCCTCCCAATCCTGAAAAACACGTCACCATCTGCAGTATGATGGCCAGTCAACTGACCCCGCGATCGATACGAGGACAAGACAACTGACACAATGCTCGTCATGAGGGCCAGACAACCGCCACCGCGATCACTACGAGGGCATGACAACTGCGACAACGCTAGTTACGAGTGCCAAACAACAGCTTTCGCAATTGCTACAAGGAGCAGATAACCACTACTGTGATCGCGCTGCCACTGAGACCAACCCAAGTGTCAACTGAAACAACACTTCTGTCCTTCTACCTTGCAGCTGCCACAGCCAGTTCCGCGACCTCTGCATCACCAACCCCACGCGTTCCGTGACATCCGCCCCTTTTGTGACCACTGCCGCACCAATTCCGCCCCCAACCTCATCACCTACACCACACCACTCGCCACATCTGCCCTCTACGTTATTACCAACGCTACGTGTTCTGCCACTTCCACCTCCGTACATGTCATCATCACAACCACTTCAGCCCGCATTCACAACTCACCTGTACATCACCGACACGTCCCACCCCCACGGATCCCACCGCCCCACTCCCCAGAACGTCGAGGTGAGCATCACTTCCACAAATGACGTCGCCTCCGAATAAGGCAGATCGGGTGGGAGGAGTTGTAGTCAAGGTAGCCGTGGGAGTCAGTGGGCATGGAATTTGATTTCAGTGATCACTTAGACCACCTCATCCACGATCTCTCCCCTTCCTCGACATATTCGTCACCCTATCCAGTGACCGACGGATCACAGACATCTATTACAATCCCACCAAGTCCCACAACGACCGAGACTGCACTCACTCCCACACGACCATCTGTAAAAACGCCATCCCTTATTCCCAATTCCTCTGCCTTCCCGGCATCTGTTCCCAGGATGACCAATTCCACCTCAGAAAATCCTAGATGGCTTCCTTCTTCCAAGATCACAACTTCCCTTCGCACGTGGTTGATGATCCCCTCCAGTGCATCTGCTCTTCATCACGTATCACTGCACTTCAAACCCACCCCTCCCAAAGCAACAAGAACAGAACACCCCTGGGCCTCACCATTCACTGCACCAATCTCTGCATACATTGCATCATTCTCCACCACATCGGCCACCTCCAAACGAACCCTCCACGTCCAAAGATATACTTCCCTCCCCACCTCTATCTGCATTCCAGAGAGACCATTCCCTCCACGACTTTCTCGTCAGATCCATGCACACATACAAGCCCATATACCTCACTCCTGACATCTTTCCCTGCCAGCACAGGAAGTGCAAACCCTGTGTCCACTGTCCTCAACTCCGTCCAAGGCCTGAAAGGAATCTTTCCATATCTGTCACAAACATACCACTACCGCTATCAATGTCATCTGCTGCATCCGTTGCACACAATGTGATCTGTTCTACATTGGGGAGAGAGGATGCCTCCCTACGTATAGCTTCAGAGAACATCTCTGGCACAGCCGCACCCACCAACCATCCCTTCCTATGGCTGAACACTTCAACGCCCCCTCCCACCCATGAAAGACATGCAGGTCTTGGGCCTCCTCCACCACCAAAACCTTACCACCCGACGCCTGGAGGAAGAACGACTCATATTCTGCCTTGGGTCCCTGCAACAACAAGGGATAAATGTCGGTTTCATCAGCTTCCTCAATTCCGCTCCTCCCAAATTATCCCAATTCCAAGCCTCCATCTCAGCTCCACCCTCCTAAACTGTCCATCACTCCCTGCTCTGTCTTATGAGCTTCTCCCTCACCGTCATCAGCTTATCAATTTCTATGATGCCTTCCCCTCAACCCCTCCCCATTCCCTTTCATCCCTCAGCTACCGGCCCACAAGCCTCATTCCAGATGAAGGGTGTACCCCCGAAATGTTGATTCTCCTGCTCTCAAATGCTACCTGACTTGTTTTGCTGTCAGAGAATACAGCAGAATATAAGTAGATTTGAGAGTTAGGCAGAGAAATGTCAGTTGGAGGTCAATCCGAAAAAACGTGGAGTGATGCATTTTGTAAGATCCAATTCAAGAGCGAACTCTACAGTAAATGGAAGTGTCCTGGGGTACAGAGAGATCTGTACGGGCTCAGGCCCGTTATCCCCTGAAGTTGGCAACGCAGATCAGTAGAGTGGTCAAGAAGACACAGGGCATGCTTTCCTTCATTGGGCGTGGTATTGAGTCGAACAGTTTGCACCTCATGTTACAATTGTAGAAGACTTGCCTTCGGCTAATTTTGGAATAATGCGTACAGTTCTGGTTGCCACATTACTAAAAGGATGAGGACACTTTGGAGAGGAAGGATTAGAGTCTTGCCAGGATGTTGCCTCGTATGACGGGCGGTAGCTATGAAGCGAGATGAAGGAGAGTAGGATTATTTCCATTAGAAAGACAGAGGTTTAGGGAAGAATTAGAGTCTTGCCAGGATGTTGCCTCGTATGACGGGCGGTAGCTATGAAGCGAGATGAAGGAGAGTAGGATTATTTCCATTAGAAAGACAGAGGTTTTGTAGAGTCCAGGTCATGACTGGACTCTACAAAATCATGAGAGGTGTACACAGGGTGGATAGCATGAAGCTTTTTTTTGTCGTAGGACTCAACTACTTGGAGTCACGAGTTCAAAATGAGACGAGAAACATTTCGGTGAGATTCGTCTGGAAAGATCGTCACGCAGATGTTGGCGGCTGCATGCAATGCGTTGCCAGAGGAGGTGGTCAGGTAGGGAACAATAGCGTCATTTAAGATGTTTCTATACAGATAAACATAGGCAGGGAGGAAGGGAATGCAGGAAGTTAGACAGTAGGCTCCAGGTTTAGATGGAGGATCTGGATTGGCGCAGGCTCAGAAGGCTGAAAGGCCTGTTTCTGTGTTGCTTTAAAGTGTCATAAAGTCATAGAGATGTACAGCATGGAAACAGGCCCTTGGATCCAATTGTCTTTGTTCTTTTCCTCTACCTTCCTGTATTTTCCAGGTAACCCTTGTTTCCCTGATTAATTAAACCTAGATTATCTCTGCTAAAAATATATTTAATGACAAAGCCTTGGCAGCCCTTTCCAGTAAGGAATTCCCACTACCTTCTGAATGAAGAAATTCCTCTTCGTCTCCATCTTGAATGCGTGAGCTTCTTCTGGGATTTATTGCCCCCAGTTACATATTCTTGCACAACGGAAAGCAAAGGGACTGGCAATGTTAATAATTGAAGGTAAGCGTATGATTATTTTCCACACGGATTTTATGACAGCGGGTGGGTCAGGAATATCAAATCGCAATCCATGGTCGTTGTTAAATCGTTACAAAATATTTTTGATCAAAGCATACGGAGGGTGTATTTCTGGTTGGAGGTCTATGGCCAATAATGTTTCGCAAGAATCTGTGCTGAATTTTGATTTGTTATTTACGTCAGTGATTAAGATGAAAATGTCGGGGGGATCCAAGATGGCGGCGACCCAGTAAGACTGAGTCTATAGTGCTCCTCCCAAGACTTGGGCACAGTGGGTCACCTACCCCCTACCAAGCTCACCAAATCATTTATAAATCATTTATAATAGTTTAGTAACTGAATTAGTGGTTTAATATTACATTTAAGCTACATTTAAGCAACTTTATCCTAAGTTAAAATGACTAAAGGGAAAGGAGCCCGAGGCTCTCAGCAAGCAGGAACCCCTCCCCCACACTCTACAGCTGCAGCAGAGGCGTCCACAGCCGCCCCGAGGAACTTACCTACAGTAGCAAGTCTTGCAGAAATGCTTTCCAAGCTTGACTCGAAGATCGATGCCTTTATCGTCAAATCCAGAAATCGTTGGGAGTCGCTCTCGGCCGCGCTGCAGAAGCACGACCGTGAAATTGAAGAAATTCAACGCCGAGTCGGAGGGGCGGAGCTAAAGGCCGCGACCTCGGAGACAACCGCTCAATCGGCCGTGGATCAGGTCCGGACTCTCGAGCAGCGAGTCCGGACCTTGGAAAATCATATTGACAACCTCGATAATCGAGGTCGTCGAAAAAATATTCGTTTGCTGGGCCTTCACGAACAGGAAGAGGAAGGCCAGCTTACAGCATTCCTGGAGCAGTGGCTGCCACAACTTTTAAATCTGCAAGCTGGACCAGGCCAGGTAAGGGTGGAATGGGCCTACCGGGTAGCAATACGCGGGCCCGGCTCAAACCAGCGCCCACGCCCGGTCCTGTGCCGGCTGCAGAGCTACAGGGAGAGGCAGATACTCCTAGAAGCCTCTAGAAATCTCGGAAAAGACCCCCAAGCTATGATCTACAAAGATCTGGTTCGAAAGAGGAAGGCATTCGACGAAGCGAAGAAGCGTTTAAGGGACTTAAATATTCAGTACTCCTTACGCTACCCAGCGATGTTACGCTTTAACCATGAAGGTTCTGTATATAACTTTGGATCACCAGAAAAGGCTAAGGAATTCTTGGACTCTCTTAGATAAACTGTAGGACATAATGGATGTTGGTCGTCCTTCCCCCCTCCCCGTTTTGGTTTATATCCCCTCCCTTTTTTTTTCTTACCTTACTGCTTAATATTATCATGGGGGGTGGGGAGAGGGATTTGATTTTCTCCCCCCCCCCCCCCCTT
>NW_025215234.1:38407-50722 GCF_004010195.1 Chiloscyllium plagiosum | reverse complement strand
GCTGGGCCCAGATGGTTTTCAAGCTGAATTCTATAAAGAATTTACAGAAATACTGGTTGGTCCACTTATGGACATGTATAACTATGCATATAGTCAGGGCTGTCTCCCGCCTTCGTTGAAAGAGGCAAATATCTCTCTTATCCTTTAAAAAAGGAAAGGACCCAGAAGATTGTCCATCATACAGACCAATATCCTTGCTAAATGTAGATTTTAAAATCCTCTTTAAAACGTTAGCACTGAGACTAGAAAGGATACTGCCACATATTATAAAGGTGGATCAGACGGGGTTTATTAAGGGCCGTAGATCATCCAATAATGTTAGAAGGGCTCTGAATATGATTCAAGCTTGTCATCAGGGAAAGATACCAGGAGTAGTGGTTTCATTAGACGCGGAAAAGGCATTTGATAGGGTCGGATGGTCATATTTGTTTTACATATTGGTGAGGTTTGGCGTTGGACAGGTGTTTACCAAATGGGTCTCAACATTGTATAGTGATCCTAAAGCAGTTGTGGTTACCAATGGATTAGGCTCGGATAGCTTCAGTGTGGGTAGGGGCTGCCGTCAGGGGTGTCCCCTCTCGCCATTGTTATTCACGCTAATAATTGAACCACTAGCAGAAGCTATACGAGCTGATCCTAGTATAGTGGCCCCAAGGATTGGTACAGGTAAACATAAAATTACCCTTTATGCAGATGATGTTCTTCTATTCCTCAGTAACCCTTTGATGTCCATACCTCGCTTAATCCAAGTTATTAATACATTTAGTGCATTCTCAGGCTATAAAATTAATTTTTCAAAATCGGAGGCTATGCCAATGGGTGGCCTTGCTGTGATACCCCGCTTAGCGGACGGTTCCCTTTTTCCCTTTCGCTGGTCCCTGGAGGGTTTCTTATATTTAGGCATTTTTATTACTCTAGTATTTGGTCAGTTGTATAAGGCTAATTTTGTGTATTTATTGGAAAGGATAAGGCAGGACCTCCAGCGATGGGGAGACCTGCCAATTTCCTGGTTGGGTAGAATAGCATTAATCAAAATGAATATCCTGCCCCGTCTCCTATATCCTATGAGAATGCTTCCGGTGGTGCTGCCGAGGACAGCTTTATGTAAATTATACGGCTGGCTGAGTTCCTTTGTCTGGAATCATAGGCGGCCCCTCATTAAGCTGAAGAAGCTACAGCTTCCACAGGGAAGGGGTGGATTGGACTTCCCAGATTTTAGGAAATATCAATTAAGTTCCCTATTAAGTTATATAGCTGATTGGGTCTTGTCTGATCCACAATCAATCTGGTTGGACATCGAGGCTTCTCAAGTAAAATACCCACTTATTAACCTTTTATTCTCAGACAAGAGGAAAATCATTACAGATCACTGTAAAAACCCTATAATACTAAACACAATTAAGGCTTGGAATATAATTTGGCAAAATGAGGGTAATTCACATAAAACATCCCCCTATGCACCGATCGTGGGAGCATGGGGATTCTAACCGGGGTTAACAGATGCCACTTTTAAACTCTGGTGATCCAGGGGTATCTCATGTCTCGGGGATTTATTTAAGGATGGGGTCCTGATGTCTTTCGGACAGCTGCGTGAGAAATTCGGATTACCCAATGGAGACCTCTTTCGATACTTCCACATTCGAGATTTTATACACAGGAAGACTACGTTATTAGATAGTCTTTGTAAATCCGATAGAGAATGTAGTGTCCTACGACCAGTGGGGGTATCTTCTGTCAGTAATATTTATCATTTGCTACATGATGAAGTATCGGGAGATATGGATAATCTGCTTAAAACATGGGATCAGGATCTGGGACTAGAAATCTCCACAGAAACGTGGAATGATATCTGGGAAAATGCTAGAAGAATTACTATTTGTAACAGAACCCAGGCTATCCAGCTGAAGATACTTCATAGGGCCCATATAGCACCGGTTCGATTGGCAAAATTTAAGGCAGGAGCATCTCCAATGTGTCCTAAATGCAAAATAGAGGTGGGCACTCTTGTACATTGCTTATGGACCCGTCATAAGATACGTAGATATTGGGCTAAAGTAGCAAGTACCCTGACAGAAATTTTAGGAATGGAAATAAAAGTGGACCCCGTATCTCTCCTCTTGGGCTTTTCGAACTTTCCCTCCCTGGACACGTACGGGAAGAGACTATTTTCTATTCTTTCTTTCTGTGCAAGGAAAAATATTTTGATGAACTGGGTGGAGGAGGGCCCCCCTGGACTTTCAAATTGGCACAGACTAATTATGGAATGTATTCCCCTTGACTTCCTTACAAATAGACCGAAAGACCGAATTATTTTATAAAATATGGCAGCCCTTTTTGAATTACATAAATACAGATATTTCGGCTATCCTAACAAGAGCTTTTATTTAATTGAGACTATGAACCTGGCTGGTCCGCGGCCCCTCGGGGGAGGAATCCCGCACGAATACGGGTTTTATCATATCTGATGTTAACACATCCCGAGCATTTAAGAGACTTAAATATACACCCTGGTTAGTTGTAGGTTAGATTAGTAGATAGTTGAGTTTTGTCTGTTTGTTTTTTTTTGTGTTGTTTTTTTTTGTTTTTTTTTTTTTTGTTGTCAAATTTTGGCTATTGTATATTTGAGCTAATTGTATATCAATGTTTATATCTGAGAGTTTGGTTTATTTTTGTAAACTTGTAAAAATGTTAAATTTCTAAAAAAAAATATCTATAAAAAAAAAGATGAAAATGTCAGAAATCTGATTAGTAATTTTAAAAAAAGATGAAAATGTCAGAAATCTGATTAGTAATTTTGCAGTTGACATTTGGAAAGGCATGTACTAATTTGGGATATTTAAAGGAACTTCTTTACTAGCTCCTGAATTCAGCTTTCACGACCTCATCTTGTTTTCTTTTCACTTGTATCATTGGTGCCTATGTTCACCACAACTGTTTGTTCACCTCCGCTTTCAGAATGCTCTGCAGCAATCGGTGACATTCCTGACCCTAGCACTTGGGAGGCAACACACCATCTGTGAGTCTCGTTTTCAGCGACAGAACCGCCTATCCATTCCCTTACAATTGAATTCTCTATGACAATGTTGACAAGTCTTTTTTCCTGTCCTTCTGAACAGCAGTGCCCGGCATGGTGCCACTTTGCTGGTAAATGATGCCCTCCCCTAGTGAACCATCTCCCCTAACAGTAGCCAGAACGTCATACCTTTATGGAGGGAGTTGACCACAGAGGACACCTGCACTGCCTTCTGACTTTTTCTCTGTCTCAGCAATTCTAACCTGCATTGTGACCAACGACCTCCACGACCTCCACTATCCACCACCTCCTCAGCATCGTGGATGAGTCCATCCGCAGCTCCAGATCCGTCACACAATCAAACAAGAGCTGCAGCTGGACATAATTCTTGCAAGTTTAAGAGTCAGGGAGATCAGCCACCTCTCAGTGCTCCCACGTCAGGCAAGAGGCAGATGCCAGGGTCTGAGGTCTCCTGACATTGTAATCCTTAGCTATATATCAAATAACTAAAATCAAATAATTCACTTCAATTCGTGAAAGAAGAGAAAGAAAAGAACCTTACCTTACAGAGTCCTTTTTCTTCTGGTTAGAGAAGGGAGGGAGATACTACACGTGTAGTATCTCGCGTTTATCCACTACCGAAATCTATAGGAAGTCTTCACTTTCCCGTTAACCTCCTTGTCTCCAACTTCACCTCTGCTCTGTCTCTCACTGCTCCCGGACAGGAAAGAGGTCGCAGGCTTCGAAGGTAAGTAGTTATACTGTTGTCCTATATTCCCAGTAACCTCCTGGGCTCCAATGTCACGTCCGCTCTGTCTCCCGGTGATCCAGGACAGGAAAAGGCCGCAGGATTCGAAGGCAATAATTTATACTGTTCTCTTACCTTTCCACAACCTCCTTGTCTCCAACGTCACCATGAAGAAGGAGTATAGCACGCTTCCCTTCATTGATTGCAGCATTGAGTATAGACGCACGCATGTCATGCTGTCACTGAATAAAACTTCAGATCGGCCACGTTTGAAATGTTGTGTGCAGTTCTCATCGCCTCATTACAGAAAGCATGTGGAGACTTTGTAGAGGATGCAAACGAGGTTTACCAGCATGTTGCCTGCATGAGAATGTATTAATTTTAAGAAGAAGTTGGACGCAGTTGGATTTTTTCGCTGGAGTGTTGGAGGCTGAGGGTCGAACTAATAGGAAATGTGAAAATGTCAAATGATTCGACGCAACGGTTTAAGATGAGAGTAAGAAATCTTAAATGAGATGAACGAGTTAAATCGGTTTTTCATAAAGCGTGGAAGTTGTTCAAGAGGAAGTTGAAGCGGAAATTTGAGCAATATTTTGAAGTGGAATTTAGACAGAAACGTGAACATGCAGAGAATAGAAGGATATGGACCATGTGCATGTAGATGGGACAAGTTTAGAATGCCATCATGGTTGGCACAGACATCGTGAGCCGAATGGCCTATTCGTATGCTTTGCTGTTCTATATTCGAATTTCCCAGCATCCACTTTGTCACAGCCCCTCAGAAACTTAGATGTTTCATAAAATTTCTCGCTGATTCTTTGAAACCTCAATACACTTCAACTCTTCTCAATAGAAAATCCCTCCATTCCCAAGATCAGCCAAGTTAAACGTCTCTGACCTCCCTCCAATGCAAGAACATATTTTCTGCGGCAATCATAGTGTTCGCAACATTCTAGGTGTGGCCTGGCTCATATCTTGCATACTTTTAGCAAGACCACCCTGTGTTTAGTCACCATTCCCACTATAATAAATCCCAGCATTTGATTTGCCTTCTGTGTTAACTGCTGACATTTTTCAGATTGCTACACAGGGGTTCTCAAAATCCGTTGTACAGTCAGTCTAAAAGAAAATAGCGTTAGCCTGACAGTAAGTCGGGAACGTGTTGGAATGTATTGCAACGAATATGATAATAACAAAAAAGCTGAATAATTAGAAACAGTAGGAAACGCATGAGTTTCTGAACGGGGAATATGATAAGCTGTTGGATATTATACCTTGGTGTGACCATAAATGGCAGAATAGATAAGGGTAGGGGAAATTTGAAGTTGCAGAAGCATTTTGACATATTTCAAAAAGACCTAAAGGATACCTTTGGTGATAAATAGGGCCTCTAAAAGGGCAATGAGACTGTCTAATGAAACCACTGTTGATGTGGGAGATCTGAAACAAATAAATTGCTTTCGGATTAACTGTGGAGAGAAACACTGGAAAATTAATGATGTCTTAAAAAGAGTTCAAGTTGGAGAACAGGTGGTACTGGTTGTTTTAAAATGCAAAACTGTAGATAAAAACGTGGAACATTATCACATGTATCCAGCTTCTTGCGAAAATTGAGGGAATTAATTGCAGGGCCCCTAACAGAGATACTTGCATCATCAACAGTCACTATATACTAATGAGACTGATGGCAGGGGTGGGTAAGTTCTTGGAGGAGATTCTGAGAGACAACATCTTCATGTATTTGGAAAGATTTAAGTGATGTTCAGTGTGGATTTGTGCTTCGAAAATCATATCTTAAAATCCTAAGGAGGTAGACAGTTGATAGATCAAGGCAGAGCAGCAGACGTTGTCTGCATTTTAGTAGTGCGTTTGACAAGATTCTGCATGGCAGACTGGTTAATAAATTTAGATTACACACATCTAATATGATCCCATTTTCCGCTACTTGGCTTTGCTCACTTTAAGCTATCAAGTGCTTGTCTACAGACGTATTCAATGCCTTCCTCTTTCCTGCCTCTACTATCACTTTGCCTACCACCCTTTTAGTGAAAAGAATTCCTCAGCCTCCTGTGATTTTAAGCACAATCACTTCAGGAGCTTATCACTTTTGAAAGTCATAACTGAGTCGGATGATGTCAGACCCAAACGCAACTTCCTTCAATGTGCCAATATACCTTCCTGCCCCTGTGGATATAGGTACAGTTACGACGTTTAAAAACCGCTGTACAGGTACATTAAGCAGAAAAGTTTCGAGGAATATGGGCCGTTAGCAGGCATGTGGGACCGTTTTAGCTTAGGATAGTCTTGGCCATGGACTAGTAGGTTCACACTGTCTGTTTCGATGCGGTATGACTCTATGAATCTGTGTCAATGGTGAGTTATTGCCCAAGTTACCAGCCCGAGTTACCACTTGATGGAGGAGCAGGTGCCAATCAGTCGACCCACCAGGTTAACCTGGGGTGAGCAGCTTTTCGCCTCTGAGGGGATCCTTCGATCAATGTCGCTCCATTCTTGACAAAACGAACAGGCTACTAGGACGGCCCCGCTCCTCTCCCCCAGCGCCCATGTTTCTGAATCGTTGCCCCTGTCTCCCCGCCACCACATTACATTCGTCAGCTGAATCTCCAGATGTCCTCAATAGCTGCTTGGTAGATACAACCTCCTCATGTCACTTTTAAGCATGCGAATTACTGACTTCTTTTCCCCACTATATTGAATTCGAATTCTCCTCGGTGGGGACGGTCCTAATTTCAGGTGAAGTCCTGCCAGTGTCATCACTTCCCCCAACGGTTTTCCCACGATTGATGTTAGATTTGCCAAACTTTGCCTTCAACAGGTCGCTCCCTGGGTGTCTGACTCAGCTAACGAGACCCTTTTCACTTCCGTCAGATTCTGCTCTGTATTTGAGAATGTATCTCCCTCGTGTGTTTCATTCAGTATATGTGCTAAACTGGACTGTATGCAAGAGAGCAGTGCACTGCTCACACTGCTCCTGTTCTCATACCACCCCCTCTGTCCCTGCTGTCAGTTGTTTTGTCCAACTCAGAAACTCTCTTCAACAGTCAGAAGTGATAGGGCCACTTTCCTATGGCAAGAGATTGTCATCGCCCATAATCTGAAGTGCAGCAGTTTGGTCATCTTGTGATTCTCTGCACTGAATGGTAGATGACCAAATTCTCCACCACCTGATTGGCTGCCTATTAAGTCTGAGTCAAACAATTAGTTTATTTCCATCCCCAATTTCCCTTTAATGTCGCACCCTGGTTATAATGTCTTCCAACTTCTTCTGTCGGGCAGAAGATACAAACATTTAAGCACACATACCAAGAGACTCAACAACAGCTTCTTCGCTATTGTTATAAGACTTCTGACAGGACGTCTCAAATGTTACATTTAAAGTTGGCCTCGCTGTTTGTACACCTTCTCGACAGCCGTAGCATTTGCCTCTAATACACATAAATGAAATATTTTTGTCAAGCCCCAGTAGTCTTACCAGATCATAAGGACTGATCTCTCATCAGAGAGAAGCAACTGATGCTGATTTCATCTGAGGGCCACTCAACCTCTGGCAAGGGAAGAAGATTCCTGCATGGTAACCTCAAAACGGTGATGAAAATTGAACCCACACTGTTGGCATCACATTGGCCTGGAAACCAATAATCCACCCAACTAAGCTAACCCATTCCAACACAAAGCAAACAAAAAAATACTTTTCATGTGACAATAATAAACTGAATTGAATCAAATCAGGAGTATTTCTTCACCATGACCTACAGCAGCTCTTAGAGGATTAGTATTTCATTGGCTGGAGACACCGAGACAAGCTCATTGTACCGCTAACAGTACTTAGGGCTTGGCAATATTCATATGGATGCAAAAGATTTAGCTACTCTTTTTCATTAACCTGAGAGGGTAGCAATGAGGTACCCTCGTGAACAACCACCGTTCGCAAGGGGATAATGAAAACCAAACCGTCCCGCTGAGATGTGTCATGTGTCCACATTGAGGCGCTGTGTGACTTACAACAGAACGTGGTGTTGATGCTGTACCCATGCCTCTGAGGTAGAGGTTACAGAAATAACCTGGACCCCACAGAGATGAGTAATTCTTAAAAGAAATTCAAACTTCAAGTGTAATAGCTGAAAGACTTACAAGGTCAGTTGGCACAGGTTCAACGGGTTTGCTTGAGGTCTCAAGCTTTCATACTGACGTTTCTTCGTCAGGTGAAGCTACCCTCCGAGGCTTTGTGATTTCGGGCGAACCTGTTGGACCATAAACTGATTTGTGCAACATCAGATTTTGTCCACTCGAGTCCAAAAATCAACGCCTCCACATCATGACCACAAAATCTCACATTTCACCATGTTTAATGTACCAAAAGACTACACACAGTATTGACTAAACACTTTGGAGGCACATTATGGTTTAAATCGTGGTGTGGTACATTCCCCTTTTATATTTGTCACACATCATATTATCCAAAGACGTCTTTAGTACATTGGGAAAATTAATCATTGTCCCAAGTTTTCAATCGATTTTCTCTGTTTCAGCACATTGTCAATCGAAGTGATCACTTTCAGATGATTCTCGTTGTTTTTGTAGAGGTGCCTAAATCCATAACTGGTCGAGACACACTTGGACACATCACACACAATTCTTCCATGGCAGTGGGGTATCTGTCTGTCTAGAGGGAGACCATCTCCCTCCTGCATTTGGCTTTAAAGATTTACAACGCCAAATGCCTTCTCTCTGCTGACAACTGCTTAATGATGTGCATCTTTATTTGGTGGAAGCCAGTAGCCTGATCTCAAAAAAATGTTTTCCTCTGTGCTCTGTTCCCATGACACTGTGAAACACATCAACCTCGCATCCATGGAGAAAAGCGGGTTAGTCATTTTTTTTAACCTTGTCAGTAAACAGGCAGATTACAACACCGCTTTTGACAGCCGAACATTTCCAATAGCTTTCTGACACTTTGTGCAGCTCAGAATCTATGCATCTGAACTTGGAACTTACTGCCATTGCCCTTGACGAACATCTTTCAGCATTGACTCAGCAACGCCATTTGGCCTCTCCATGATCTTTAACAAGCCCAGGCACGTTGTCATGGTGACGTCAGAATGAGCCATATCAACGCCCCCTAATCTTCAAGACTTTGTTTGAAACTGCAATATTCTTTTAAACCACATAGTTATCACAGGACAAAGATGCATTTGAAGCAAGAATGGGAAAGATACAGTTTTCACAGAACAACCCGTAGATCGAAAATGATTCAGTGGTAAACACTCCTGCCTCACAGCGTCAGGGGGCCGGGTTCAGTTCACGCATTGGGTGGCGGCCTGTGTGGAGTTTTCTCATTTTCCCCGTGTCTACGTGGGTTTCCTCTGGGTGATCAAGTTTCCTCCCACAATCCAAAGATGTGCAGGTTAGGAGCATTAGCCAAGCTAATTTGCCCATCATGTGCGGGTTAGGTGCATTGGTCTGGTGTAAATATTGGATAACAGGGTAGGGGTGCGGTTGGTTACTCTTCAGAGGGTCGGTGTGAACATGTTGAGTCGAATGGCCTGTTTTCATACTGTAGGGATTCTATGATTCTTTAATAACCAGGGAGCGCTCATCTCCTGGATACAAAATTGGATTGATCGTAGGAGACAGAGTGTGTTCATGGAAGGCTGCTGCAGAAACTGCAGGAGTGTGAGCAATTGTGTGTCATGGGCTTTATTGCTGGGTCCAATGTTGTGCATTGGAATGAGAATACAGGAGTCATGGTTATCAAGTTTGTGCATGACACTGAAATTGGTGGTGAGGTGGACAGTGAAGAGCGTTAACTCAGCGTTCAATAGAAAAACGTTACTCCTTAGCCAATGGGTTTGGGAAAAGCAGTTGGACAAATGCACGATGTTGAGTTCTGGTAAGGCAAAACAGCGCGGCACTTGTACAGTTAATTTTCGGGTCCTCTTTAGTGGTGTCAAACAGAATGTAGATGTTTTAATTCTCCTGCTCCGCGGATGCTTGCTGAGCTGCTGCGCTTTTCCAACACCACTCTCTCGGCTCTGATTTTCCACACCTGCAGTCTTCACTTCCTCCTTGTCAAACAGAGAAACCTAGGGATGCAGGCACACAGTTCTTTGAAAATGGCATCAGAAGTAGACAGAGTGGTGAAGCCGGTGTTTGGGGTGCTAATCTTCATTACCTTCTCACAGCCATGAGAATAGTAGTTGGGATGTCATGTTGTGGCTGTACAGGACATTAGTGTGGCTTCCATAAAAGCATTGTTGATTATGTAGAAAAACTCAACTAGTTCACATATGTTCTTTCAGGAAAGGCATCTGATATTCTTGCCTGGTCTGGCTCACATGTGACTCCAGACCCGCAGCAGTATGAATGACTTTGAGCCGCCTCTGAGCAATTAATAGTGGAGCAAATAATGCTGATCTAATCAATGCCATCCTCAACCCATGAATGAATAAATAAAAATACATACTCCCCTCCCAACGCCTGCAAACACCTCAAGCTGCAGCAATTTGTATTGCTTTTTAACTTTGTTCAGGCCCTCACCACTATCTATAACATTGTCACCACCTCAAGCACCTTCACATCTCCTTGTTCCAGTATCTCATTAAACCCTGACAATAATGTCTCGTCCTACTGCGTTCCTCCTGCTAAGAGAAACCTTGCTATCTCTTGAACAAATCCTTTTATATTTCTAAAGCATTGTTTCCTCAGAATTGTTGTTTTTTTATGTCTTTTCAGCAACTCTTAATCAATTCTGCATTTCCATCCTGCGTGAAGCATGGGTGGAATGTTTTGCTGAGGTTTTGTCTTTTTGTAGACTATTTTACACGATTCATTCAAATGTTTTCCACTGCTCATTTACAGTCAGACATTTCTGTTTGTTTCCCCTGTTTATCCTGCTCAGTTCTACAAACAAACTCATGTAATTGCTTTTGTTTTTGATTGTCGGGTGTTCTTTCTCGTCACTTTCAAACTTCACTATGTCTTTAAATTCCACTATATTACAATTTCCTGGATGATCTCTCAGTGCGACATGACTCATTCTCTCAGCTTCATCACCAAACATTCGATCTGAGATAGTTATTCCCCTCGTCTGTTGCAAACTGTTTTATTCAAAGGAACATTAACAAAAAAAATCGCTGAAATCCACTTCGAATATCATTCTTGACAGTGTGACTGTTCAAGATTATATCAAGGTTGTAGTATCATAAAATTATCGCGATGTCTTTCTTACAAATTGCATTGAATTCCTGTTTAATGAAGTGATAAGCAATGAAATACTGTTAGGCAGTGTAAAAAGTGGACTCCTGTTTATGCTTTTGACACGCATTGCACATAATTCGCATTCAGGCTGATTCAATAGCATAATCTTAGGCCAAGTGCTTACTCTGCAATGCCTTTGTTACCCATTACTGTCAGGGTTACCGATCCTGCTTTCCCTTTCTGCCTGAGTCCCCGCAAGGTTGTGAACCATTGAATACTTACGTGTCATCATTTGTTCACCCTAAAACCACGTCTCCCTGGCGACTAATTCTCCGTTTTTGTCTATGGAACAATTCCATCTAATTTATTGCAGATACTGTGTCCATTCCAAAAAAAGAATTTAGATTTTCAGACAATTTCCTATCATGAATCTGTTCGCTGATGTGGCGCTTTAGTTCAACTTTGTGTCTTCATGTTCCTTTCTGCTTGTCTTCAGCCGCAACCACATGCTGTTCCGATGCATCACATTTTTGATTTGGATTTGGAACGCTCCTTTCACCTGAACGCTGTCACTTCATCCTCTCTGTCACTTTAAAGCCCTGTCCATAAACCTGCAGACATGATTGTCTAGGATACTGGTCCAGCACAGATCCATTGGCGCCCAATGCTTTGCAATTGTTTTTATTCACTCGTGGGATGTGGGTGTCTTTGGTTGGCCAGCAGTTCTTGTCCACCCCTAGCTTCCCTTAAATTGAATGGCTTGCGAAGCCATTGCAGGCGGCATTTGAAAGTCAAACCCGTTCCTCTGGACCTGGAGTCAAATATATGCCAGACCCAGCGCCAATAACAGATTTCGTTTCTGAACTTATATTAAGCATTCAGATGGGGATTCCCTCGCACCATCATTAAATGCTGGATGAACAGTCAAGTGACAATCACACTGGGCAATCACCTGTCCAAGCATAGCTCACTCATCCCTGATCACTTTTACCAGTGCACCATGAACAAACACCTTTTTCCTCACAGTTGTTTGATCCTGAATCGTTTCTGCACTCTGATGACATTTCCCAGTATCTCTCCATATGGTATTTATCATTGTCTGGGTCTAACTGCTGCTTTGATTGCACCTCTTGCAGCTACACCAGATTTTGAGACAACAGAAGTCTCCACTCCAGAGAGATATGCCAGGGATAGAGACTGGGATTTCCCAGATCTCTGAGGGAATCAGTGCCAAGTGTCTTGAATAATATTCAGTACATTAGTCTAATGTCTGAGTCTATCTGTTTCTCTGTCTCTTGGCGGTACTCAGGAACTTCCTGACTCAACAGACTTCCCA
>NW_025215234.1:24261-38253 GCF_004010195.1 Chiloscyllium plagiosum | reverse complement strand
TATTCACTCGTGGGATGTGGGTGCCTTTGGTTGGCCAGCAGTTCTTGTCCACCCCTCGCTTCCCTTAAATTGAATGGCTTGCGAAGCCATTGCAGGCGGCATTTGAAAGTCAAACCCGTTCCTCTGGACCTGGAGTCAAATATATGCCAGACCCAGCGCCAATAACAGATTTCGTTTCTGAACTTATATTAAGCATTCAGATGGGGATTCCCTCGCACCATCATTAAATGCTGGATGAACAGTCAAGTGACAATCACACTGGGCAATCACCTGTCCAAGCATAGCTCACTCATCCCTGATCACTTTTACCAGTGCACCATGAACAAACACCTTTTTCCTCACTGTTGTTTGATCCTTATACCTTTCTTCACTCTGATGACATTTCCCAGTATCTCTCCATATGGTATTTATCATTGTCTGGGTCTAACTGCTGCTTTGATTGCACCTCTTGCAGCTACTCAAAATTTTGAGACAACAGAAGTCTCCACTCCAGAGAGATATGCCAGGGATAGAGACTGGGATTTCCCAGATCTCTGTGGGACTCAGTGCCAAGTGTCGTGTATAATACTCAGTACATTAGTCTAATTTCTGAATCTATCTGTTTCTCTGTCTCTTGGCGGTACTCAGGAACTTCCTGACTCAACAGACTTCCCACCTATTGGATGTGTCGTCCATTAATTCACTGAAAACCATCGCTCAGCCAGAGAGACAAAGCGAAGGGAGATATGGAGCCCACAATTAAACCTGCAGCGAGGATCACTGGCAGTGAACAGAGCAGAGAGTGTTTGAAGGGTTTGAAACACTGGCCCACAAGCCGTCACATAGCTATGGTACTGAACGTGAACGCAGGACATGAAGGTCCCAGGCTCACTCTCTTCTGACAGGATTACTTTCGACTGTTCTGTACTGAGCCTTCCTCAGACAGCATAGCACGTTCACAGTTATCATTGCAGGCCGGTGCTGTTTTCTTGAGGATCAATATAATAGACGTGAAAGCGGGTTTCCATCAAGAACGTGGTATTGAGGCCTGGATCTTTCTGTTTTCTATCCACTCTCCAACAGTCTCTGATTTCATGTCATAGAATTATACAGCAAGAAAACATACCTCTCTGTCAAAATCACCTGCGTCAGTGCCTTGCAACCTTCTAACTCTGAGAGCAGTTCCGGTCCCTGTGAAATCTTCCCCTCCCTACAATCCTATTGTATATTTGAAACCTATTCCAATGTTGACTACTGACCTTATCTCTGTAAGTAGCTCAGGTCTATATAAGATGCCCAATCTTGGTAATATGCACCTGAAATCACTGTAATAATCCCTATTTGTGTTATCATGCATAATACCTCTAGTCCACCCTGTCACCGAAAAATCATCCAATCCTTACCAACCTATCGTCTGTCTGCCTTCCTCCACCACATGATATCAGTGTAAACACCAATCACTCTAATACGCCTGCATCCTGTTCCACAGCACCACATAACCTCTTTAAGCATCTATTATCATTACAGACCTCCTAATCTGTATAAACCACTCGAGTACCTGCAGCGTTTCCTGCCTGTGTCACCTGCTCTAATCTCTACAATCCTGCTCTAACCTCTACAATCCTACAAATGCGAAATCATTTTCACCACGTCTGCAACATTATCCAGTCTCTACAAACTTCTCTATCACTTTGACCTGCTCCCATCGCCACAATGCTTGTTAACTCCCCCTCCTTCCATCTCTAGTAGTTTGTCTATCTCTGTAACCTCCTAAAGGCAGTAAAACCATCCATGTGCCTATTTATTGTCCTCTTCATTGTTGTACCCAGTCCCAAGCCCGACAGCTGTCACTTTCAGTAAACACATTAACTCTAAATAACCATCCAGTAAATACACCCCTCATAAATTCATCCTATCACCCAACCCATTACAACAATCCTCACTATGGCACTAACCTCTTCCAGCTCTAACTTATCTTTGCACTCCATCCAATTCCTACCACCCTCCCCGTCGCGCTATTCCAACTCTCCAAACCCACGATTAAAATTAACATATTCTTTCTCTATAACACAATATATCTCGCAGCAAACTCTTCGTCTTCCTAATCCGCTTCCTGTGCGTGTAAACCCAGAGAGTCATAAGGGACATATTTCTGTTGCCTCCTCCAGAATCGACGATAATATTTATTTCTATAACCAACACTATCTCCCATAATTCCCTCTATCTTTCCCCTCTATCTAACTTTCTCCAAGATCTACATACTTCTCTATCAAGTCACCTGCTCCAGCCTCCACAACTCTGTATACCTCCGTAATTTCACCAGGCTGAATGATTCTCGCGATTTCTTTGACCTAGATCAGACTCCACAGGAGTTTTCCTATCTCAGTAACCGCTCATCGCCACTCCATACCTCCCTAACGTGTAACGTCTTCCAGTCAGTCCATCCCTCCCGGCCTCTCTAACCTCCTGCAGTCACTCTAATCATCCCTAACTCTGTGATCTCTTACAATCGTTCCAATTCTGTGGATCTTGGTAACCTCCCACAAATACTCCAATCGTCTCTCTCACTGTAACCTCGCAAGTCATTCCAACCTTCCCTCCCCTCACTTCAACTTCCCTACCTCTCTAACCTCCTCCAAGCATTCTAACGCTCCCCATCTCTGTAACCACCTCCATTCACTCCAAACCGCCCTATCTCTGTAATATCCAAGAGTCAGTCCAACAATCCATATTTTAACCTTCTTCGGTCACTCCATACACTTCCTACCTCTCTGAGCACCCCAGTCACTCCAACTCTTCTGAACTCTGTAACATCCTGCTGTCACTCCATCCCTGCCTATCTCTGTAACGTCATCTAATGACTCGATCTCCCCGATCCTTGTGAACTGCCCCAGTACAGTCTGTCTCCGCTATGGGCCGAAAGGAGAAACACGATACTGGGTTAAATCGTCAGCCGGGATCATATTGAATAGTGAAACATGCTCATGGGGTGAATGGCCTAAACCTGCCCCTCTTTCCTATGTTTCCTGCTCCAAATCTGCTTCAGTCTCTACGAGCCACCCTGTCTGTCTAACCTACACAAACTTCACTCATTGGAACTTTCTCAGACCTCAGAATGCTCCATATCTGTTAAAAGTCCTCCAGTCCCTACAACCCTCCCAATCTGTTTCCTCCTCTAGACGGATAACCCTCCCTATCTTTATACTTTCATTTGGCTGCTGGAACCCTCGCTATATGTCACATCATATCCTACAGTGTCTCTACGCCTGTGTGTTCACCAAATGTCTCAATCTCGCCCTGCGCCTGTGACTTCATGACACACACTGACACCACTTCCAACATTGAAATTTTCTCCGTCTCTGTTAGCTTCTCATGCACCTGCAGACCTGCCTCTCTGCATTATATTCTGGAGACCATCAACCCCTAATGTGTCTGCAATCTACAACTCCCTTCCGAGCTCTCCTTACATTTGTAACCACATCCTGTCCCTACAAACTGCTCTCTCTAGAACTGCTCCAGCAGCGATATCACTCCACATCTGTTAGGCTTACTCCAATCCCGACAGATTCTGCCAGATACTGCAGTCTACACTCCTTCTCTAACCTCCCCCAAACTCTGCAAGTCTCCCTATATTCAGTATACTATTCCAGCCACAAGAACACTCCGCACTCTGTTTGTTCCTCTACTCACTACGGCCCTCCCAGCACGTCAAGCACTGTTTGTGTAACTCTGCAACTTTCCCTCTATGTTCCGTGTTACTGTCTCTGAAAATATCCTGTAGTCCTTAAACGCAGTCAAAATGTGGACACTCCACAATTCTCCTGTCTATTTTTTTCAGGTCCCTGCAACACTCCCGATGTGTTGAACCCATTGCAATGCTATTGATTCTACAGATGCAGTTCCTCCTAGGCTCATTAACTGTGTAATATCTCGTCGTCATCAGTAGCCACTCTAATCGCTCCATGAAGCTAGTCATCTCCATAATTTTCTCCAGCAGTTACATGCTTCGCATCTATATGAACTCCAGAACCTCAGCATCCGCTACCACCATTCCGTGAAATTCTCCCTGTCTGTGTGAATTAGCTCTATCCTACACTGAGAAGACTCACTCTCCTTTATATTAACTGCAGTCCCTTCAGATATCTCTGCATCATTTTTGACTCCATTGACTACAGCTCCTCTCATGTTGTCACTCGTCCAGCTCATATATTGCTCCAAAACTCTATGATTTTCTTCAGTAACTGAAATTCTGGTTCTCTATCTCCAGACATTCTAAATCTCCTGATCAATGTAAGGTTAGTCATCTCTTGCAGCGTTTTTAATTGCTGTAGCAGCATTGAAACCACCCCCACATAAATCCTATCACTGTAACCTCCTGAAGATCTGAAGCTTTTGTAATACCTTCCAGCAACTGCAAACCTCTCTAATTTTGTAACCCCAATCAGGGCAGCACTCCACATCTCTTTATAACTGATGGGAATACTGCAAACGTGAGTTCACAGCTGTCACGAACTATGAATTCGCGCACCCTGTAGCCCACAGCATGGCTGGCATCTCCAATCTCGACAATTCTCCCTGGATTTATGAACCGAACCAGCTCTCACCTCAGTAACTCCTGCAACTTCGACTACCACCATTATCTGCGTAATATCCAGTCCATACAACTCTACCTATCTTTATAAAATTCTGCAGCTTCAACTGCCACCGAATCTATTTGCTCTGCAGTCCTTACAATCCTCTTAATCTCTGTAACTCCTGCAGCTCCAATACCACTCTTATCCATGCAATATCTCGAGTATACTTCCATTCTTACCTTGAACTCCCATATCTGTTTGATCTCCAGTCCATTGAACCATCATATCTCTATGCATCAATGTAGATTTAGCTGTCAACCCCATCTACGTAATCTCCAGTCACTACAATCTTACCATTCCTTATAACTCCTTCAGGATTGATAACACTGTACCTCTTCGTGACATCTTTCATCCTGACAAATTATCTGATCTCTAACCACCATTAGTGATCTCAAAACACCCGATCTGAGTAACGTTCTCCAGTATCTACGAACATTCTTTTCTCGTGCCTGCATTCCGCTTCATGTCCGGTTTTCGATCCTTGTTCAGGGGAACCAACGTCTCAATATCGACGATGTGAGAACACCAAAGCATCTTCAATTTATCAATAAATTGGCATCATCTTCTAAATTTTAATGTGTTCAAGATCAATCTTCTGCACCGCTTCTCATTAATATATCGCTATTTTGAGGATCATTCGAATGAATCTTATCTTCTCTGAACTGCCTCCAGTGTAAGAACCTATTCCGTCTAGACAGGAGACTAAAGCATGTTCACAACACTCTCGCTGTAGGCTAACTGGAGCCCACTATAGTCTTTGGAAAGCTTCCCCACTATTATTCTCCGTTCTCTTTGAAATCAACGCCAGTCTGATATTTGAATTCTCTATGATCTGGTGAACCTGCATGCCACATTTCTGAAGATCATACACATGGATTCCCAAGTAACTTTGTTGTGTAGCTTTTTGAAGTCGATTTGAAACCAGGACGTGACAGTAATAATCAGGAAAGTGCTGAATGTATGTGAAACGATACGCCAGAAATGGTAAATGCACACTAAGAATCCAATGGACATGCACAGTCAATAAGACCATCAGATGCAGGAGTAGAGTTAGGGCATTCCGACCATCGAGTATGTTTCTCAACTCCATTCTCTCACTTACTCTCCGGAACTCGTCATCCCTAAATCATCAAGAACCTATCTATCTCCTAGATAAATACAGTGAATTACTTTGCCTCCACAACCCCCTGGGAAGTAAGTTCCGCAGTTTCATCAACGTCTGGCTGAATGCATTCCTCCACATTTCCATTATCAAGATCTTTCCTTCACTCTGATGCTGTACCTTTGGGCCTCAGTCCATCCTACTATGGAAACATCTTCGCCACGTTCACGCATTTCACGACCCTCAGTGTAATGAGATTTTACTGTCTCCAACCTCTTTCGAATATAGACCCAGAGTCTTCAACAGTTTCCTATGCCCACTCACATTCTTTGACCATAATATTCACGTATACCATGTACTGTTGTGGTGCCAACACTGACCTCAACGGAACTCCTCTCGTCATCAGCTGCCAGTTTGAAACAGACCAATTCTTACACAATCTATCTTCTCCATCTATGAAATCTCTATCTATGCCAAGCATGTTGTTCTGAAAGAGAAATTTCATTTCATAAATGATTTTGAATTTGTTTGTGTTTGGAAGGCTACAGGCAGCAGAATTCATTGCGATTTTCAGAAAACTTTCAACAAGGTCCCAGTGAAGAGGTTGATCAGTAAAATTGGCGCATGTGGAATTGAAGGGTTTCTACTGGTATGGATTGAGAATTCTCATCCAGACAGAAAATTAAGTGGGATTAAATGAAATATTGCTTCACCCCTAACGATACGCAAATGGGTTGGATAAATGAGATGAATGGAGAGGATGTAATGTTTTCACGTTTGCTGATGACGCAAAACTAGTATGTTTTTGGAGTTGTACGGAGGAAGAAAAGCAGGCATGAACATTTTGTGAGTTTTCCTTTAAAAAACAACACAGTTGATGGAATGAAGCTATCACTGTCAAGACCATCAATTATTTCTCACCTGTAATTATCTCAAGACGCTTGGGCGAGGTACTTTGCTGACCCTTTGAAATCGTATGTCACCTGTAATTATCTCAAGACGCTTGTGGCGAGGTACTTTGCTGACCCTTTGAAATCGTATGGGTGTCGGGCAAGCGCAGTGCTGGTAGAATGAGTCGTGGTTTGGAGGGGACCTTGGACATGCTTGTGTTCCCGTGCACATGTAAGTCCTGTTCTTCCATGTTACAGTTGTTCTGTCTTTGTGAAGTACTATTGAAAGGGACTTCTTGAATGACGTCAGTGCCGCTTGTCGTTCATTCTTTAATTATTTATTCACTATTTATTCATTCATGGGACATGAGTGTTGCTGGATGGACCAGCATCTAGTGTTGATTTTGAGATACTTCTCTGAACATGGTGTTGAGCTACTTTCTTGAGCCACTGCACCAGCCGTTTGAATTGTTGCTATCTGTGTTACCTCCAACAAGCGAAACAGTGTTTCTCAGGTCTGTAACTGCACAGAGAAAATGCCGCTCTCCCATTTACATGTGACCTCCCCCCTTTCCTAGAAGACTTGTAGTTCCTCACTGTATCTCATCTCATCTCTATTTTCATCCGCTTTTGATCCCCTAAATTTCTTTACTGTTGTTTAAACTTTTGATCATCTGTAACCTTTTCCTTTCTAAATTTGTAATTCCACAGGAACCATCCATATAACTATAACCAAATACAGCACAGGCTCCCCTCCTTAAATGTCGATGAATTACGCTGATGAGATGTGTTAAATAGGCACTTTTCAACCTCCTCATCCATCTCAGCTCTTCGAGCCCCGAAAATCCTATTGTTTAGAAATGCTCCAATGTTTAGTATCGTCTCGTGTCCTGCCAGTCCTTGAAGAACACCAGTGCTCCAAACATCTGTATTCTTCCAAGTTATTGCAAGTCATCTAACTCTATGAAATCCAACAGTCTCCAGTACCTGCAAAACACCTCACTGTCATTTCATATTTTGTTGAAGTCTTCATATCTCTGTCAGCAGCTCACAAAACTCCGTCACCTTCAAACCACCATCTCTCTGTTTCGTTTGCCTTCTTCAGTACCTCCAGCTCTCCCTGTATCTTCCAGAGACCTGCTTTAGAAGCTGCCACCCTGCCTACCTCCCCTGATAAATTGTTCCATCCCTGAAAACTCGGTCAATCACTGTACCGGCCTCTAATCATTTTTTTTGCCTGCAGTCTTCCAGGCACAACGGCGATCCTGCGAGGAAGGGGTGCAGAATAGGATGTGATAAATCTCAGCTCAATTTTAAGACCTATCATTAATTGGGAATCAGAACAACAGAGGACATAAATGTGAGCAGCAAAGAGCGAGAGAAAATAAATCAGCAGCGCGGATCAATGCCTGCTAGGATGACGGAGTGGAAAAGCAACTGTGGAACGCTCTCAATGAGTACTGAGACAAGGAGGCAGTGACAATGCGAGGGAGGAAATTGGAGCAGGAGCCTGAGTCTAACTCACACCTTGGAGTTATGGAGGCAGCAAAGTGGGATGCTATGAATCAGCACTAAGGATCGAGTTCTGGTCATACTTGAGAGTGAAATTGACGGTGATCTTTGATGGAGTTGAGTCGAGTAGGAGCTGGAGGATTACACGTTCGGGGGTGGGTTGGGGTGGTCACAGAGACAACTTTACGCTGCTGGGACCTGGCTGCACCGAGTTTGAAAGAAGCGTGAGGGGCATCTGGAAGTTCATTGCCTGAGAATAGAACGCAGAATCATACAATGCAGAAAAGACCCTTCGGCCCTCAGTGTTGGGCCAACCTGTGAAATATCCCCAGTTCGTACCGCTCCACTCTCCCATCATCATCCATGCGCTCATCCAAGGATTGTTTAAATCTCCCTAATATGGATGAGTTAACTACATTCCCAGATAGTACATTCCATGCCCTTATCACCCACTGAGTAATACACCACCATTTGCGACTGTCTGTACATTGCTTAAAGTTAGTAAATCTATCCCTCCTCCTTCTGAGAACAAGGTTGAACAGATAATATGATGAGTAGTTGGGAGTCTGAGCAAATTTGGTAAAGTTATCTGAGTAAGAATCAGTTAGATAAGAGGATGACTCTAAACTTTTATTTCTCAAGTGTTAACTTTGTGCAATTAGTAAAACTTTGCAGTTTAAGACATGATCACACAGGTTAGTTAAACAGAAAATGTGTTCTGTCACATTGGGAAGTCATAGCCACTGCTGGTGTCTTAGGTGAACACTGGATCTTGGAGTTCAGACAGTGAGTTGTGACTGTGTGACATCTGTAATGTGGATAGTTAGCTGGAAAGCAAATACAGCGAGAGAATCGCCCTGCAGACATGATGGCTTGGAAGAATGGAAGAACTACCTGTGAATCCAGGATTGGGGGCCCAGTCAACCAAAGAGAAACATTTAGAGAATACAAGAATAGCCTAATGTCTCACCCACCATTCAGTTTTCCGGTTTGCAATCTGGTAAAGGTGCTGGCTGCTCAGGGACTGCCGTCAGTGGCATATTTGTGGCACTACAAGCAGCCTGACGGTACAGGAGAAGAAGGGAAAGGAGAAGAAGAAGCAATAGTTTCTGGGATTCTGTAAATTGAGGAAAATGCCTGCATTTATGTCACTGTCAATGTAACTCCAGAATGGTGGCCTCATGAATATCAGTGTCTGCAGCATATTCTTCTGTGAGAATTTGAGCAGCTCTAGGTTATGGTCCATGTTGGTCTCATTGACTTGGTTAGGACGTTGTACCAATCATTGGAATATTCGCAATGCCGTGAGCAAGTCAGTGCAGCAAGAGGATTATTAAGTAGACGGTACAGCACGAAGGGCTTCAGATTCCTGAGACATTGAGACTGGTCCGGAGGAAGGGCAGCAAATGTACACGCTGGATGGAGTAACAAGTGAAAGAGTTGGGACTGTGTTTCTAATGCAGCGTTTGTCGAATGTTATTGGGAAGGATATAAACTAATTTAGCAGGGCTCTATTAACCAAACAGAACAGTAGAGGAAAGAACAGTAGAGGAAAATACCTGGATTCAAAGAATATCTGGAGATGCAGCTCGTACCAGTTTTCAACAGCAAGTTTAACAGTGGAGGATGGGTTCAGAAAGAAAGTCTAAATCGCAGGTGCTCCGCAATGAATGTGAATACTTGGAGTAGAATAAATAAGATTGGGGAATAATCCTGAGAGAAAAAGGATTCCTCCAACGGAAGAATGGATTTGGCAGTAGCTACAGAACAAAACATGTATAATTGTACTTTGAAGTGCAGTCGTAGGCCATCAACTAGTGGAAAGGATAAAGACAACAAATCCACAATGCAATCCCAGAGATATGGCAACATGATGGAATAGTAAAATTAAGAAACGTAAATTATCCAGATATAGAATGGGAAACTGGTCTACAAGGTCATGAGTTTTCCTGGGTTACATGGATAAAAGCTTACTGCAAGAGTGTGTGTCCAGCCCAAGGGAGCATGTACTGTTGGGCTTGGTCCTTAGGAAAAGGTGGAGCAAGTGGGGAACGTTTTGGTGCAGAGCGGTCATTACATTTTTAAGTTCAGGATGATGGTCGAGAATCATATGCAATAACTGAAAGTGAGAAAAATTAATTGACTGAGAGCTGCCTTCAATAGGCAGGAATGGACCTGAGAAGGTTGGACTGGAACACAACGTTGGTCAAAAAAGAAAGTGACCAATTGGCTGCTTTCAATGAGGAGATGGTTTGGGTCCAGTAGGAGAATGGTCCCTCAAATAAGAACGGCAGGATAAACTAACCCAACGCTCCCTGGATGACGGAGAAGAACATCAGGGTTTCTGTCATATTGAATGAAAACTGGAACCAGAACCTGAAGATTCACAGGGGTGATGATAAAGCAGGGAAAATTATTTGCAAATTAAGAGACAACATGGAGCTGCCGCAGAACCATCTGTGAGTACCTCGTATTGAGCGTGTTAAAAGGGGAATGCAGCTGTTACGAGACTAGAAAGGGGTCACATACCGTGACAAACTTCTCTGCGAATCGTTCAGATACACTTAGAAATGTAGTAACTGCATGTTCGATCGAAAACTTCAAGAGTAAATTGGATGATTACTGTGACGAAATATAATGTGCCAGGACATGGAAGAAAGCAGGAGATCAGTACTCAGCAATGTGTTCATTTGAAGAGCTGGTGCAAACATGATCAGCCGAATGACAACGTCTGTGTCATTAGACGTCTATGTGGTCCAGTGTGATGTCGTGAGACATTATTATGTATTCGAGTTACTCAACTCTGGTAATATCCTATCTCTGTATCATCTTTGATCCCTTATGAACCGATCCGATCTCTATACTCCCTATCAGTCAATGCAGCCCCGCTTATCTCTGTAACGCATACCGGCCAAAAAAAATCCTCCGTTCACTGGAGCCTCCGACGGTTCCTAAATTCATCCCTTCCATATAATAACCCTCAAGTCCTCACAACTCTGGCTTTATCTGTAACTACTCCGATCCACAATTCCGGTCTTTGTAATCTCTTCCAGTCCACACAGTCATCAATGTCACTAACTCCCTGTTGCCCAGTCAAAAATCATTATCTACAAAATATCATCCAGCCACGACAGCGCTGGTTATGTCTGCAACTTCCTCCTGCACCTCTCGCGCTGCCCATTTCTCTTTACCTTGCTCCAACCCATACACTTTTCCCGACTGTGTACCTTTCTCCAATGTCTAACCAGCTGTGTAAAATCCATTAGTCCTTGAAGAGTTCGGATGGTCTAACCACCTTCTACCCCTACACACCTCCGGACCTCTACAGCATCTATTGACCCGGCTCCTTTTAACAGCCAGGAACATTGTGATAGTCCATTATAAAGGTATGAACCTCCTGAAAATTCCCCTCTCCATACGTTTCTCACTCCCAATATTTCACACCTGATTTGGAACACTTCCCTGTTTTTACCAGACTGGCAGAGGCCGAGATCGTCGTGTGATTTGGTCAAGTCGGTATTTTAGTCGAGATTCAGTTGAAGGATTTCTCTCCCAAGTTTAACTGCATAGTCTCATAATGCCACGCTCAATCTGCCTCATTAACTACCTTCCCTGCACCGATTATCTTCCTCTAAACTGGCACTAACCTGATGATTTTTCCCTTCGTCGCAACAACTGTCCACTGCCTGTATATCCAACAATGAACCTGCCTCCCTGTTCCAGGTGTCAAATTTAAAACGTCATTAAACTGTTGAGTTTTCAATCCGAAACTTCCCTGGACATGGCAGAGGGGAAAAAGGGGGCCACATTTTCTGTCTATCCTCTGAGGTTCTGGTGGATGGCATGGTGCAGGACTGCCTCCAGGACTGACAGGGAAGACCATGAATCCCGTCCCGCCCGGCTTTGTCTAAGATTGACTCCTTGGTCAGTGAGGTGCCAGACTTCTGTGTGAATGCTAGTCTTGCAAAACGTCAGTGACCTCCTCCACTCCACCAGACCTCGCACTCACTCTATCTATGTTATTGCACCCACCTCCCACCAATATTCATGTTCTACCACTCCCACTAATGCAGGTCTCTCTCTCTCTCACCACTTCTCTACCCACCTTCCCAGCTCTGCCGGCTGGTGTGCTGCCGAATCACTCAGGCCACCTCACCATCTTTCCCCCAGCTGTCCCAGAACTGACAGATTTAAAACCCACTTTCATCTCCCTAATACGACTTGGCAATTCTCACTTTCCGGAAGGAACCACCCTACAATAGGGCAGAAAGAGCCAAGAGAGACTGGGGTATCCCCCACATTCAGCTAACCACATCTAAAAGGGGAACAATCGTGACCCTAAAAATCACGAGAAGCTGACTGACACTGTCCAAGATCTCGGACTGATATCTGAGACTCCGCTTGACACACTGTGCTGGGCAACATCACTAACTGTGGGCAATGATATCAAGCTTCGTGGTTTTGTGCCTGTTGTAAACAACAAGATAATGCAACAGTCGTGTAAACCTGGTAGCTCTGGCTGAGAGCAAATATTCATAAAGGCAGGGTTCGGCAAGGGAATCATTCTGTAGGCATTCAACTCAGCTCAAATTGAGTGTAGTCACAGACCCAGTGAGCAGCTCGGACTGAGCTCAGACTGCACTATTGAAGTACAGAAGCGTACTGTCAGTGGGTCTGAGTTATTCTGGCATGGTGAGGCTGGCAATTTACAGATGCCACTGCGGATGGGTGTGAGGTGCATGCAGCTTCTATCTATGCAGCGTCCCCCCAGATGTTGGTGTTCAATATAGAAGCCCACAGGAGCGAGGGGCAAGATGGAGCCACTGGTTCCCAGCCCTGACTTTAATGCTGAGTTTCCACACAGTGCAAGGGAGGATATGAAGCTGCCAATTGATGAAGGGAGACATACAAAAATGTGGCTGTTGACAATCAGTAATTATTCAGTCAGCATCGCACTACTCCCTTGCGAAAACTTTGTCTATACGAACAGATAAACACAAGAACAGACGCAGCAGCCCTGCAAGCCTGTACTGGCACAGGATTTCTGGCCGTTTCAGAGGCATGGCTAGGGGACGCAGAGATATGGTTATTGCAGATTCATGGATTTAGATGTTTTCACGGAGCCAGTTTTAAGCTCCCCTCAGCTTTCCTGACACTGCCCTGATTGTTATTTATCTTCGCATAATTGTTTTCTGTTCACTTGATTGTAACATCTTCATAGTTAATAAAGTGAGACTGATCATGCGAAAACTCCAAACCTTTGTCAAGCTTTGTATTTGACAATACCATAATTCCTGAAATGCTGCATTGTTTCTTTCAAATGGCAATGGGAATGAGTGAGGAAGGTGTTGTCAAAGGAGTGGCATGCTCCTCAGATTTGTTGCTGAATGTTGGTGGTAGAGGGAGGGAGTGATTGTGGGTGGGGACCAATCAAGTGGGCTGCTTGGTTTTTAATCGTGTCAAGATGTGTGAGTCCTGTTGGAGTGACGCTCATTCAGACTTGTGGAGGTTACTACATCATACCCCTGACTTTAACTTCAGAGATAATGGACAGGTATTCGTAAGACAGGCGAAAAAGTTACAAGCTGCAAGATTGCTAACTTCTGATCTGATGTTCTAACAATAGCAGCTGGTTGTTCTTCGATAAACTCGGAATGTTAGTGTCATGTAGCAATAGTAATGTGTGTGCATGTTGACGAGCGATAGTGAGATGTTTCATGATGGTCATTGTCTGATATCTGTACGACATAATTGTTACGTAACACTTGTCAGTCCAAGCCTGGCTGTTGCCCAAGTCTTGCTGCATTTGGACTGATTTTGTGATCTGAGGAATTGCAAATGAAAAAATTGTGAACAAACCTCATTACATCTGACT
>NW_025215234.1:0-78 GCF_004010195.1 Chiloscyllium plagiosum | reverse complement strand
CGGTTAGTACAGACTCTCCCTTCCTCATTCCCTCCCGGTTAATACTGACACTCCCTTCCTCATTCCCTCCCGGTTAAT
>NW_025215233.1:49661-75583 GCF_004010195.1 Chiloscyllium plagiosum | reverse complement strand
GTGCTAACCACTGTGCCACCGTGCCGCCCAAGTTGTATCCTGGATTTGAGATTCCAGCCGTACCTACACGGCCTCTCTCACACACAGATACTCAGAGACGGAAACAGCCAGAATAATTCTGATACTCAGTGCTTAGCTCCATCCTCACGTCAAAATGAAGTACAGCTACCAAGGCCTGGTTTATAAACACCCAGGTCTGTCGCTCCAACCATTATCTCCTCCGAAGTCCCAATTCTTCCGGTCAGTTCCCAGCTTTTTCGATCTGGAACACACTTCCTCGATGTACGGAGCAAACCAAGAGGCTTCTATCTGACAGAGTTCAACAATGGTAGGGAGTGGCCAGTTCTCTGAGTTCATGTCTTTTCTAGTTTGGTTTCGTTTTAGCCAAGACAGATATGAGATTCTGCAGTCGAGAGGATGCCTTCAAGCTTCATCAATTGGTTCCTGTATGGATTGGTCTCTGAAATCTCTCCTGCTTGTGTCGTGAAAATTAAATTGAGTCGACTCAAATGCTAGCAAAGGAAAAGAAAACGTTTATTCGGATTCTGCAGAATCGACGCAAAACATTTGCCAAAATGTATCATATAAGGGATGCCTGAATACCTTTCACATATTCCCTTCATACTAAACTTCGCTTACTCTTATCACATCTGGGAACATTCGAGCTCCTTTCCACACATTGAGTTGTTTTTCTCACTCCTTGACTGTTGATAAGATAGTTGACTGTCCTTCTGAGACGACTGTGAGTCTGGTTTAACTTTTACATTTTTCCTGACATTGCTTTTCTGCCTGCCTGCAAAACTTTGCAAAGTATTCTTTCTCAGATTTCAAATAAATGTTAATTTTCCATTAAGTTTCCCCTCTTTTTTATCACTTTATGACAACAATGACAGACACAAAAAAAATGTGCCGAGCCAGATGGCGATAGATTACATTGCTGAGGGAGCACCAGGCCTTTCCTCAGAAACTACCGATCTGTAACACAGCTTTATGGTAGTATCATCACTTGCTCTGGTGTGCCCTGTACATTGCCCATTTTCACACGTCACACACTTCAACGTCAAAGTATGATGGAGTCCTCACACTCCAATCTTTCTGCTGTGGGGCCACTGATCGTTTTACCACTTGGTATCCAAATGCACTCATAAGCAAATGGTATAGGTAGTTACACAAGCCGAATCCTTTGCAAAGCACAATAATTATGACCATTCCTATAACTTGTAGAACATTTAGGATCCAATGCCCCTATTCTCCCCAGATGGAGGTGAGCCATCGGAACCAGGAATCATCTGCTGAGGGAGGCCGCCTTCTTATGATTTATTACACTGGTGTTATTCTGGGACTCATCAGGAATATTAAAACAGCATGAGGTACCTAACATTTTGCATATGCCCGCCATTATGGTCTGATTATTGATAAAGGAACACGTAATGTTGATGATCGTACCATTCACTTTAGTTGCTGAGCAACAGTCATTGTTCAAGTACTGCGTCATAGTACACTGCGAGATGCCGAAATGTAGTTTCCCCTGATTTGTGCAAATATAGATTTCTCCCCTGCCTTCGAATATTTGGAAAGCTGTGGTCGGAAGCGTGTCAGCCTTGGGACTGCAGATCGCCTTGAGTTCGGGTGGTGCCGCGAGATTTGCCATTTTTGCTCCCCCTATCAGGGTCACGGTGGTTGCTGCCCGCAGAAGCAGGCAGCTAGCATTTCTCGCCAGGTTCTCTGTGATTGGTTCGGCAGTCCACCGTTGGGCTATGTGCAAGCATATTCAATAAGTGTGGCCGACGTCTAATCTCTGGTATTGTATTAGGGAAAAAACACATGCTCTGTTCTCTTCACATCTAGCAATGGCCCTCCGCACTTGGCAAACTATTGGCGTAGACTTTACGACATTTATTTCCTGAAGGGCCAATTCCACAACCGCGTTAGACTCGCTATTATGCCTCGGTCAACACCCTCCGGGTTCGTGTAAGACATTAATGCCCTCCACCCTGCTTGGATTCAGGAACATGATTCGGTTTGATAGGTTGACACGCCCTAGTGCAACTATCTTCTGGAGGACTTTCTGCACGGCATCTCGGGGAGGCGACTGTATTACTATATTCACCTGTCTATAGATGTCGGAGAAGGATCTATGCCAGGCGCCCTCATCGCTCTTCTGAGTCTTGGATATTGCCACCCGTGCTCTGGCACCTCCAACCTTGATTATAGAATATCTATTTCCCGTGTCAGATGTCCCTTTGGCCGTGGTGGCTACTTCTAAGTGCCAGTCACCGGAGCCACAAGTATCCCTTCGTAAATATTTATTATCCGATTTATAGTCGTCCTGGTTTCTAAACGGCCATGTTTCGCATGTGAAGGCCCCCTTAGTTCCCTCAGTTAAGATAACTCTGTGCGGATGCATCACAGATGTCCTTGTCCTTATGAATAGTCCTACCAGGGCGCTTGCTAAAAGTTTGAGTTGAGGCATCCCCATATTTGTATGAGGCTTCTGTTCACTACTTGCACTTAATTAGTTATGGTGCTGTCCCACGTCTACTCAGGTCCAGCTACACGCTTGCAATGACTGGCGTGTATCCACGTGGCTCTTTCTGCGATCTTAACTGCTGTCTGTATTGTAAGGAGGACTTGAAACGTTCCAAGCCACGCCTTCGCCTTCCAGGTTTTCTTCCTGAAGTCTTTCACCACTATCCAGTCTCCCGTTTCTAGATCGTGCAGCTTCCCTTCCGTTAACCCGGTTGGGGTAACGCTGCTTTCACTTGATTCTGTATTTGAGATAAAACTGTAGAGAGTTTTATACAGTAACAAAACATCTCATCCTCACAATGGCCTGTTATCTGTCTTACCTTAGGTCTTGGGGCCAATTCCTGTGTTGGGCAGTCTCCCAAACAAAATCTCAAACGGGCTAAGATTAGCTTTTCCTCTCCTCCTAGATCTCATATACATTAACACAATCAGAAGTGCCTTTGTCCATGTTACCCCTAGTTCCTCACGAGATTTTGTCAATTTATTTTTTAAGGTAGCATTTTCTCTTTCCACTGGCCCACCACTCGCTGGGTGGTAGGCACAGTGTTGTCTCATGTTTATTACCAAGTAATCACTGATCTGGTTGAAGGCATTTTTGACAAATGGTATCCCATTGTCGCGACTAAGCCATTCAGGGTTGCACCATCTCGGAATTATCTCAGTTAGCAAAGCTTTGGCTATTGCACTGGCATCCTGATTAGACGTGGGGAACGCTTCCATCCATTTGCAAAACATATCAACTATTACCAGACAATACCTTTTCCCTTCACTGAGTGTTAGTTCAATAAAGTCCGCCTGTAAATGTTCAAAATGTTTTTGGGGTGTGTGGCGTGCTGCCTGACTTATCTGAATTCGCCTCCCCATATTATTCGTTGCACAGATAACACAACGCTCACAATATTTCTTGGAGTAATGAGTAAAACACTTCGTGCAACAGTAAGACAAAGTACTGTTGTAGATCACTCCTTTTGACACATGGTCCTTACCATGTGTCAGTTTGGCATAGAACGGAAATCATGATCCTGGTAGACAGGGTTTACCATTGGGGCCACACCATATTCCTTCCCTCACACTGCATCCTGCTTTCATCCACTCACACTTTTCTTCCAGTGTGGCCTGTAACTGTAACTCCCGTACGTCTGCTGTTGGGATACAAATTTTTCTTATACATCTGTCAATCTGCTCAGTTATTAGCTGCTAGGCTGCTGTTTTTGCTGCTGAATCTGCCCTTGCATTGCCTTCAGAAATAACATCACTATTTTTTTGTGTGGGCTTCACACTTACACACAGCGATTGATTTAGGCATAAAGACCACATCCAGGAGGTCAGAGATCAGGCCACGTCGTGTGATGGGCTTTCCAGTGGAAGTCAAGAAGCCCCTGAGTTTCCACCGGGTTCCAAAATCATGTACAACCCCCAATGCATATCTGCTACCGGTGGATATATTCACTGTCTTTCCCTCAGCCAATTTACAGACCTCAGTCAAATCTTTCACTCCACTGTTTCCACTGACAGATGAGAAGGGAGTGATCCCGCTTTCAAAATCTCCTAGGTAGTCACTACAGCATACCCAACACAATTCTGGCCTGTCTCCTTGCTCGCGAATGCTGACACGTCCACAAAAATCTCCATATGGGCCTTCTGAACTGGTGAATCCTGCAAATATGGTCTGGGGCTGCAAATTTCATTAGTTAACAGCGACACAATCATGTGGGTATCCGCTTCCTTCTGTGGGGAGAAGGCTAGCAGTGTTAAGGCCGTAACATCGCTTTATTGTAATGTTAGGCATCTCCAAGAGCACAGTATTATATCTGAGCCAAAGTGCTGCTGAAATCTGTGTGGTCCTTTGCTCGGAAAGCAATAAGGATACTCGATGTGGGACCAGACGGGTTAATTCATCGCAGCCAAAAATATTCCTGGACGTTATAACAGCTTTTTCATCTGCAGCCACGCCGCCCAAGCATTTAGGCAATCCTGCAGTTACGGGGCCGAGTTTAGCTGAAAAATAAGCTACCGTCCTCAATCTTCCCCCATGATCCTGCAACAGCAAAGATGCCATGCTGCTACGCTTCTCATCCACTGTTGGTAATAAAGACTTGTTTGGATTCGGAAGCCCCAGCGTATGTGTCGTTCGGAACGCGTTTTTAATTCAGCAAAGGCACTCTCGTCCTCTGGGGTCCACTGCAACGGACTTCCGCTCTGCAAACCTGTGCCGTGGGCTATGTCACTTAGGGAAGCCTCAAGGGTTGTGTAATGTGAGGTAAACGTTCTACAGTAGGAGCACATGACCAAAAGGGTAAGTAATTGTTTCTTCGTGTGAGGTTTTGGAATTTGCTGGGTTGTTTGAACTCTGTCTTGACCAATAGCCTTCCCTTGTTCAGATATTACGTGACCTAAGAACTTCACCTGTTGTTGTGCAAATTGTAGCTTTGTGAGTCTGGCTTTGTGCCCTTCCCTTGCGAGATGACAGAGCAGTGCAAGGGTATCATTCTCACATTGTTCCTTTGTTAGTGCCGCTATCAAGTAATTATCTACATACTGCAAAGGCGCTGACTCAGGGGTTAGAGCAAGACTCTCCAGATTCCTGCGTAGACCCTCATTATATATGGTGGGGGACTCAAAGTAGCCTTGACAAAGTCGCGTGAAGGTATATGGTTTCACTTTGAATGAAAACGCGAAACAGAATTGACTATCTGGGTGCACCAGTACATTAAAGAAGGCATTTGCTAAATCCACAACAGAGAACCATTTACTGTCCGGTGGAGGTTGAGCCAATATAGTATGGGGGTTAGGAACTATTGGGGCGCGCGGGAGAACAGCCCTATTGATTGTCTGCACGTCTTGAACAAACCTCCATTCCTCCGGTTCACCAGGAATGTTTGCGTTCTTCACCGGAAAAATGGGGGTTTCTCACCAGTGAGTTTTCACAGGGGATTATCACTCCAACCTTTAGGAGGGATTCAAAGACTCGAGTAATTCCTTCTCTGGCTTCGGGTTTTCACGGGTATTGTGCTCTGCAAGGACGTTACTCAGACTTCGGGATTATTCCTATGGGCTCACAGACCCGTCTGAGCCCCATATCATGTTTGCCCTTTGCCCACAACTCAGTGCGGGCCATTTTTAATCTTGGGTCTGAGACTTCTATCTTAGGAAAACGCCAGGCTATCCCTTTCGGCTTTTCAGCGTTACCTGGGGTTACCTGGATGGTCCTAACTGCCTGAGTTAGCCAATTTAGTTTCTTCTTATAGATCCGCATATCTGCATTGAACCAGACACCCACATCGTCCAAAAAGACCTAACCTTTCGTTGTTTGTTCCCTTAGTACCCATGGTCCCAAATCCTGCCACCTGTCACCAGACGGTTTTGCCAGTGACACGTGAGGAGCGGAGCCTTCCACATCAAAAAGATGAGGTCTTCTTGCTGTTACAGATGCCTTAGATAAGTTCACACTGACTGCACATCTGTGATCACTCCAGTAAAAATCTCACAATAACAAGTGATCTGGTCTAACCAATCTCCTGAACCAATTCTTCTCAGATGATTCGTCAGGGCCATCACGGTGTATGTGTTCTGAGCAGTGCAGCATATCTCCAGCAAGAAAATCGGTGTTAATAGGATTAACATGGTTGCTTACTTCCAGGGTGAGTGAATCGCTCACTAAACGTATCGCTCTCTGGCCTTATCGTCACTCATAGATAAGGCCATATGGGGTCGTGGGTCATATTTTACAGACTACACTGGTAAATATTCCCTTTGAATTACCTGCAAGACTGTCGGAGTACTGACCAAGTCCAACCCCACGCTCCTTATGAGGTCCAAAGCCATCAGATTTAAAGGACAAAATTCCAATAACAAGAAGGAGAAGTGGAAAGTTTCATCATTAGTAGTTTTGCACAATCAGGGTGCGGAACATCTCTCCCGCACCACGACTCCTGATGCACCCGTTGTGTTCAGGAACCTTTCACTCATCTTTATTTGTATCGATTGTATAAACTGGCTTAATTTAAGGAATGAATATGTTGCCCCTATATCTTCCAAAAAGGTAACTGATGTACCTTCAACATATAACATAGAGTTGGGCATTGACTTATACGCATCATTGTGATAATGGACATACTGTCCACACTTCGCAATCTCAGCGCTGAAAGTAGAGGTGTGACAAGTTTCATAGCCTGTAAGGTTAGTAGAATAGATTAGCATAAGTGAGTCTTCGTTGCCAAGCATAAAGGAAAGAGGCTTACTGTACATTGTGGGCTGCCCACCTCAACCTCAGCCTTCCCCTGTCAATCATCCTGCTGTCCAGCCTCCAGGGCCGATTGAGGCTGTCTGTGTGGGCACTATCTCGCCCAGTGGTACATTGCTCCACAAACAAAGCACCAGCCGGATCCATCTCTGCCGGAACGTCTTCTGCGACCACTTCCACGACCTCCTCCTCTTCCGCGACATCCACCTCTGCCTCAGTCTCTTCCTGCAGCACCTCTCTCCAACGGCTGCGTGACCATTTGCATCATAGTTAGCTGAGCTTTATGTGCATGCTGTTCCATCTTTAGCTTCCGCTTATCCTTCTCTTGGCTAAGCAATTTTTCAGCATGTATCGCATGTTGTTCTATTAAATTCAACTTTCTCATGTCCCAGGCAATACATGTGTCTTTTATCTTTTTCGCTATTTCGTCCTTCATTCTATTGATGAAGCTGTTCCTCTGGTGTGCCTCATACGGCGTGATTTCTCTGCAATTGTGTCACTGGGTGGTCTCAGTTCACTATGGGTGTTATGGACTTCAGTGAGGCGTGTACGATACTGGGACACTGTCTTATCTTCTTGCTGTTTACATATTCAAATTTTGGTCATTTCCATTCGTTCTGCGAATGCCTCCCTGCAGGCAGATGCCAGCACTTCAAGAAAAGCATTAACGTCTCCGTTCTGCTCCGCTTACGGGTTGGTTGCTCTGGCTTGGATGTTTGCAGTTGACCAGTTATACTTGATCTTGGTGACATTGGCACCCAGCTTTCATCCCAGCATACGTTTCATCTCATGTGACGTGGGATGGAATGTGGTATAGAACTTTGTCACTTCTTCGGTGAACTTATTACCTCCAAACTCACGTGGGTCAGGCAATTGCCTATAGGCACTTTCCAAATCCTTCATGGTCATGGCCCTTCTGGACCTGCAACTTCAACCACTTGTGCTTGCAGAATAATCTAATTAAGTGATCGTACACCAGTACTCTCGCCATCTGACTCATCGTCCGTCGTGGGGCGATCGCGAACAGGTCTTGGATACCTTTCTGCCTTGGAGTGGTCATCCTTCTTTTGGGCTTCTCGCTCCAATAGGTTGTGGGTACGAAGTACCACCGGCGAATCAGCAGACACCAAGGCGGCAGCCGCTGACGTGGAAACTTCGCCATGGGGATCTCATAGGGGGGCTGTAGGTCTCGGAGGGCAGTCATCAAGGTCAGAATCTGAAACAGACTTAAGACACTGTACATTTGCATTAGGTTGTTTTCAGCATACGTCTGCATGTGCGCTGGTGATTGTACGCATATTTGATCTATATTTTACTTGAGATTTCCTTTCCCTGATGTCAGCCTCAGCCTTCCACATGTTATAAGCACTCCAGTTTACGGACTCTATCTTTTCCCTTCCGTTTCTCCTTCTCTCTCTCTCCTCCAACCGTGACCTCAGTATTTCCACCTGCCTTTTACTAAAACTTACTCCCTCTGGAAAACCACATACCTTGATCCACGATACTAACTGCTTTACAGATCCTGGGTCGTAATTATTTAGCATGTATTACATTTTTGGTTGGCCATTTGGTGGACCCTCTTTTTTTTGCTCGTGCTGGAGCCCATTTTCAGCGTTACTAGAAAAGTTTTCGGCTCTCTCTGTCTCTCTGTTGCAGTGCCGTTATCATTTCCATTTTATCTACTTTTACCTCTGGAGGTCCCTTCTCCCATTGGGCGCGTCTGCCTCAATGCCTTGATGTTCGTAAACCAAAAACCACATACACGGTACGTCATTGACGAGTCCAACTCAGCCAGCGGTGGCTCCAAGTCTGCTGTCATGAAAATTAAATCGACTCGACTCAAATGCTATTTTTCTGTCTGTTGCAAATTCTTGCAAAATCAAGACTTTACTTCTTTGTTTCAAACAAGCTTTTACAGAATCACAAGAACTGTTAATTTTCCTTTACAACTGTCCTCCCATCGAATACTCCCAGGGTAGTGACAGCATGGTATTAGCCCCGGAGTAAAGCTCTCTCTACATTGTCCCCATCAAACACTCCCAGGGACAATGGTTTAGATACAGAGTAAAGCCTCCTCCATAGCATCTCGTAACAAACACTCCCAGGTTAAAGAGATTGGCCATAGTATAAAGCTCCTTCCACACTGTCCTCCATTGTCCTGACACCCGGGTTAAGAAGACAGCGGGATTAGACAGCTCCACGGTGGCTCAGTGCTGAACACTGCTGCCTCACAGCAACACCGACCCGGGTTCGATTCCAGTCTTCAGGCGACTTTGTATGTGGAGTTTTCACATTCTCCCTATGTCTGCGTGGGTTTCCTCCTACAATCCAAAGATAAGCTGATTCGGTGAATTGTCTCTGCTGTATTGCCCACAGTGTTCAGTGGTGTAGAGGATGGATGCATGAGTCAGGGCTATATTCGCGTAGTAGGTTAACAGAATGGGTCTGGGTAGGTTACTCTAGCTACATTTGTCCTAGCCCGGTGAATAAAGAACTGGTCAAACAACAGGAGTCAAAGAGTCATAGTAGAAGGGAGTTTCTTGAAATGGTGAAAAGTGACCAGTGGTGTTCCGCGGGGATCAGTGTTGGGGCCATTGTTACTTGTGATACACATAAATCTGAAAGAGGACACTGTTGGTATGATCAGCAAGCCTGCAGATGACACAACGATTCGTGTAGTAACAGAAAGCATAAGGGATTGTCAAAGAATAAAGGAGAATGTATATAGACTGGAGATTTGGGTGAAGAAGTGGCAGGTGGTGTTCAAGCCATTCAAATGTGAGGTGATGCATTTTGGCAAGTCTAATTCTAATGCGAAATATACAGAGAACGAAACAGTCTTTGGAAAATTTAATGAGCAGAGAGATCATGGAGTTCGGGTCGATTGTCCCCTGAAGGGGACTGCAACGTGGATAGAGTAGTCAAGAAGGCATATGGTGTGCTTGCCTTCATCTGACAGGGTATTGAGTGTCAGAGCTGGCTGGTCAAGTTAAAACTGTAAACAGAGAACATAGAAACGTACAACACAGAACAGGCCCTTAGGCCCACGATGTTGTGCCGAGATTTAATCCTATTGTAAAATATAGTAACTTAACTTATGCACCTCTCAACTCACTGCTATCCATGTGCATGTCCAGAAGTCGCTTAAACGTTGGTAAAGACATTGGTTCGGCAACATTTTGAATACTGTGGACAGTTCTGTTTGCCACATTCCCAAAAGAATGTGGACGCTTTGGAAAGGGTGCAGAGAATGTTTATGAGGATGTTGTCAGGAATGGAAGGTGCTAGCTATGAAGATATGTTGAATAGGCTAGAATTGTTTTCATTAGAAAAAAAGGAGATTGAGGGGGGATCTGTTTGAGGTCTACAAAATTAATGAGGGTTTCGACAGGGTAGATAGAGATAAGCTTTTTCTCAGGGTACGTTTTCAAGGTGAGAGGTGAAAAGTTTAAGGGGGAGACACGCAACAAGTACTTTACACAGAGGGTGGTCGGTGCCTGGAGCACGTTGCCAGGAGAGGAAATAAAGGCAGGCACGGTAAATTCAATCAAGATACGTCTGGATAGACGCATGAGTATGTGGGGAGCAGAGGGATGCTTAGCAATTGGAGGAGAGATTTAGACAGTGGATTTGGATCAGTTCAGGATTGGAGGGTCGAAGCGCCTGTTCCTGGGCTGTAAATATTCGTTGTTCTTTGCGCTAGGAGCGCCTCGCATTATAATCTGTTCAAAAGGCCAGTAAGAAAATGTGTAACCCTTTTTTTCCATGACGATGACTTTGCAATCGACTTGATACAGTTTATTTACCTAACTATAACATTGAACGAATTAACCAAACTATTAACAGAGTGAACAATTCCCCTCTACCTACTAATTATTCCAGAATAATTTCAATAGTTGCTGCTCCAATAAATACAATCCACTTATGTAAAAGCACAATGTAATTTAATCTCTTGAAAGGACAGCCAGGTCAAATCTTCTGTAATGTTCTATGCATTCTTCCATCGTTTCCCTCTCCCCGAAATAAGTTCGCTGACGTTTTCCTCTGTCGAAATGCTGTCTCCTACGTTAGTACTGATGTGATGTAAATTGCGTATTAAGATTGCACTTTCTCTAATACATAGAAGACATTGAGAGTTAATTTCTCTCTCTCTCTCTCGAGACAGAGAGAGAGAGAGAGCTGAAGACTGATATCTGGCAAATGGCAGTGAGTGGTGTGCGATTTTCAAGGCGACCTCATCTTTTATACCCTTGACGACCTCTCAGCTTTTTTACAATCCGATTGGTTATATGTTGTGATAAACATCAGAGTTAAATTTAATCGGCTTTTGTCATCTAAAGGCCTGATTTAAATTGATTAGCCAAATTCAAAGTTGTTTTTAAAGAAAAACAAAACTGTTGCATGGAATGCTGACCACACAGCAGTTTTGATATAAATATTTAAATTCAGTAACTCTGTGCACCTGAAAAGGCATATGCATTTTCTTTCAATCTCTAAGCTTAAGAAAAACGCCATTCATTAAAAGCACAACGCAGTGCTTTCCCCACTTTGAATTATTCTAGTTTTGCACGCAAATTTCGCAACAATAGGTGACTCTATCCATGCGATTTGACACTCATACAACTAACCTGTCACGAATTCAGCTGAGGTCTCCACCCCTGATTTTCTCCTCGCCACCAATCCCTTCCCTGCCCCCAAACCCAGAAAACCTCGTGACCTGTGCTCCCACCCTCCACAACTGCTGTGGTTGCTCTCTCCACGGCAAAACCACAGGACCAATATCTCCTATTCCACCGCCCGCCCCGAAGTTCGCATCATTGCCTGGCCTGAAACCAATAAACAACTGGGCGCTAACGTTTCTGTCACCATCCCAAGTCAATCCCTCAGTACCCATAGACGTAACCTTTCATTTCTGTACTGCTGTGGCAGGGAGAAAATCCTTGCTGCGTTCTAATCTAGCGTTGACCATGATGTTCCTGTGTGATCCTGCCCCACTCCTTCTGAACTCCAGTAAATATAGATAAATCTTCGCTGAAAACATTCTGTGGTCAAAAACCCCTTATTCTCATAGTCAGTTTTTTTTTAAAAGTGAATGTCGATTCATTTCTGGTAACTGAAACTGAAACACCCAGAGAGTTTCGCCTAGCTTAATAATCTCTCAACTCCCGAGGCTTCCAGCCTCATTCCTGATGAACACTTTTGCCCAAAAGGTCGATTTTCCTGCTGCTCGGAAGTTGCCTGACCTGCTGTGCTTTACCAGCACTACAGTCTTGACTCTAATCTAAAGCATCTCTAGCCCTAATTTTCGCTTCATATTCTGTTCAAAGACGCATGAACACTGTTATTACCTACCTCTCACCCTCCCAATCTGCTATAATAGAATGGTGAATTGAAATGAAATCTTTTCACTGACTCAATAATCAAGAAGGAAAGATTTATTTATTTAACACCAACAGTGATTAAATGAAAAGAACCAGGAACAAACCAAACAATTCGCCTGTAACTACTAACTGTTCCTGAATATAACAAAATGGGCGTGCAGTGCTATTTTAACAAATAAATGTCCCACATATGCAACAAAACAATAGAATTGACCCTCTTGAATTTCCAGCCGAGATATGCCTTACCAAAGCTACACATTGTCTCCACTGATGTTCTTTCTGGAATACCCACTACTTGCAACAGCAGCGCCATTCTCCATAGAATTTATGCGTCAGGAAAATTCATTAATATTGCCACTGTACCTTTCGTCAGATGATAGTTACTCGAAGATCTGAGAGAGCTAATCTCTCCAGATGATAGTTTGCTTTCCACCGATTTTCAAACGACTTCTTCATTTATACCCCTGATGACCTATTAATTTCTGTACGATTGGAAGGATTCTAGGTTATCAAAACAATCAATTTTAAATTTAATTGGTCCTTAGTGCATGTTTTAAAATAATTGGCTAAATTTAAATATCTACTGTCTTGGTAAAACAGTAAAATGCCTTTTTGGTAAACAGTGGAGCGTTTTGAATACAACTGTTTCAATTCGAGCAGCTGCAACGGTCTACTTACGTGACCACTTTCAGGGAGTGATGGACCAGGGCCCCAAGCTCTCTCTGCGCATCAATGCTGTTAACGGGTCTGCCATTGACTGTATACTTTTTCTTGATATTTGTTCTACCAAAGAGGAACATCTCACACTTGGCCAGATTAAATTTTATGTGATGTTTCTCCGCCCATATCGGCAACTGATTTATATCCTGTACAGTTGAAAACATTCTACACAATCCACAACTCCCCCGCTTTCTGTGTCTTATGTAAACGTGCTAACCAACCTTCCTACGCTTTCATCCAATTCATTTGTAAAAACCACAAACTGCAGAGGTCTCTGTACGGATCCTTGCGGAACACCAATAGTCACGACCTCCAGTCAGAGGAACATCTATCCACCACTACTCTTTGTCTTTCTTGCGCAAGGCAATTCTAACTCAAAATTGTCAAGTCATAGTGGATACCGTGCATCTTAATCTATTGATGAGCCTACCAGGCGAAACTATGTAAACAACATCCGCTGCTCTACCATCATCAATCACCTACTCAACTCCTTAAAACAATCAATAAAGTCAGTAATATATTACCTGCATGCACAATGAAATGCTGATTTTCTAAAATAGGCCATGCCTTTCCTCATGCACATTATTCCTATCTCTAAGAATCCTCTGCATAAGCTGCCCAACTTATGATCTAAGACTCACTCATTATTTCCTGGATTATCTCTGTTCCCCTTCCTGAACAGAGGAACAGCATTAACTACTCGTCAGGTCTCCAAGACATCTCCAGTCAATACACATGAGAGAAAGATCTTGATGAAGGTTCCAACAATCTCATCTCTTGACTCTCTCAATACGTTGGTTCGAATCCACCAGGCCCTGTGTACTTATACAACTTAACACACGTCAAGAGACTTAACCCCACAGTGTTTTTGATTTCAAGCTGCCATACCAACATGTCCTAGACTAATATCAGTGTCCTCTATATCCTTCTCCTCGGAGAATGCAGGAGCAAAAAGAACTCAATTATGATTCGTCCGTATCCTGTGTATCAAGTGCAAGTTTCGTCCTTTGCACTTGAGTGATCCCAATCTCACCCGCGCTATCGTCCTGCTTTTAACTGTCTTGGGATTCTATTTATGTAGTTATTATGACGCCGCCTTTGTCTCCAACTTCAGTTTTATTGTACTTTCATCATATTCCGCAAGGGCTCTGTCTGATTTTACCTTCCTAAACTTAATAAACGTTTCTTTCTTCCCTCTTTAATTAAATGCACAATCTCCCTCATCCCTTACCTTGACATACTGGTGCTTTCTCCCCAGTGGAACCTGTCGGTCCCAAACTCTAATCAGCAGATCGTTGAAAAATTCCCACAAGTCAGACGTGGATAATAGCTCCTCCCATTTAGCACTCCACTAATTTTGACATAGTTTTCCCTCTGCAATTTAGTACCACTCCGGAAGTTCCTGAATTATTCTTATTCATAGCTACCTTAAAACGTTAGGAGAGATAATCTTTGTTTCCAAGATGTTCTCTCCCGAATGGTTACTCACTTGGCCAGGCTCATTATCCAATACAGGATTAAATATGGTTACTCCACTAGTTTGACTATCCATATACTTTTTCAGGAAATATTCTTCGATACATTTAACAAATTCTGCCCAAAGTCATGTAGCCTACAAATCAATCAACACACTAAAACAGCAACAAATGAATTTGAAAGAACCTATACAGAAAACAAGCAAAACTAATGTAATTTACAAATACATTGCAAATACTACATTGGACAAACAAGGTGAAAACGAGCCACCAAGCTATATGAACAGCAACTAGCCACAAAAAGAAATCATCCACTCTCGGTCGTAGCTTTACATTCTGATGTGGAATGACACCACTTCGACTGGGACAACACATCAATCCTCGGAGTAGCCAAACAAAGACACGCACGATAATTCCTGGAAGAATGACATTTCAACTGTTACTCTATAAACAAACACATTGACTTGGACTGCATTTACAAACAACCGAGAAAAAAACACGAAATGACATCACCACGGGAAATAACATCACCGCGGGAAATGATGTCACCAACTCAATGAAACCTAAACACATAAATAAAAGGCAGGTGGTATCACCTATACTTCATCCAGAGGCCTACTGACGACGTTATGTAGCATGATGATGAAATGTCTGAAAATGTACCTTGCATCTCATTGAGCAAATCTACATCCAAATTCCGCCCTAAGTATCTTGCTGTAAGCGAGTTCCAGTTAATATTGGGGAACGTAAACTCAATCACTATGACAAAAGTGTTGCTATTGCATCTTTCTATTATCTGCCTCTACGTTTCTTTGACAATAACTCGATGGCTGCTGGGGAGCCCATAGTACAATCCGAGCAGAGTAATTGCACCAATCGTATTTTTGAGCTCTGCCCATATTGCCTCTGTGGATGAGCCATCCAGTGTATTCTCTTGATTCCCTAACTAATAACGTAACTCGTCCATGTCTTTTCCCTTCTTTTCTACCTGGTCTAAAATAATGAAACACTGGAACATTGAGCACCCTGTCCTATCCATTGCTCAGCCAGGTCTGTAATGGCCACAGCATCATTTTACCATGAACTAATACAGGAGGTTAGCTTTACCTGTCATATTTGCATTGAAATAAAAATACATCAACTTATGATTACCATTGTGTTCATCTACCTGTTTTGGCCTGTCATTCCTGTCCCATTTACTGGTAGGAAGATTTATTTCACCAATCCTCTACTTGCTGATCTGCTGCTCTGGATCTAAACCAACGGCCACTCGAGTATAAGCCGTCGAGGGTAGCACTAGCTATCCATCATGTGAATGTATGTGTTCCTCGCCAGTTTAAGTGCTAATCGTCTCTCTAGTACAGGACACCCATGTACAAGATGCCCCAATAATCAAGAAACCTGAAATACTGCCCTCCGACCAGTTCCTTCGCCACATGTGCATCTGTCCTTCCTTCCAATTCTTTGCCTAACAAACACATGGTACTGGTAATAACCCAAATATTACAAACCTTGAAGTCCTTCTTTTCAGTCACTTTCTAATCTTCCTGTATTCACTACGCAGGACCTCACTACTCTTTTTCCCTATGTCCTGACACCAATCTGCACAACGAGCTCTCGCCGTTCAATCTCCCCCCTTCAGAATGTCATACTACAGTTTAGAGAGGTCATCACGTTGGCAGCCACGAGGCAACACGTTTCGCTGCAGTCTCGAACGTGACCACAGAAACGCCTATCTGTGCTCCGAACTAGCTAGTCGCCGATCACTATCGATCGCTTGGACTCTGCCCGACCCTGATATACAGCAGAGTCAGTTGTGGTGCCACCAGCTTGGCTGCTCTGTTATACTGTTCCAAGAGGCTATCCTCCCAACAGTATCCAAAACGATATACATGTTCAAGAAGGGGTTAGACACGGAAAACTCCGTCATGGCATTTTGCAAGAATTAAAATGAAAAAATTATCCTATCATCAGAAAGACTGTTATTTGACATTGAGAAAGAAAGAAATATAAATTACACACAAAATAACAATCCTAACGTAAGAAATTAGGCTAACGTCCTTTAAAAGGGGGCTATAGATAGTGGAGAGGAGACCCCATCTCGTCAGAAGGTGTGACTGAACAAAAATGGGACATCAGTTACCATCTGAAAGATCCCAGCCTGACTTCGAGAAGTTAAACAATGACAGCATCACGACCTATACAGTGAGCCAGTCAATGATGACCGAGACAACTGAAATGAATTCATTCAGCCGCGAATCAAGGGAGAAATGACAAAGATAAATGATAAGGTAAAAGGCAAGCAAGAATATATTTGATAAAACCGGAGGTGTTCAGACAATTTTATTGAGCTGCAAAAATGTTCTAGTTTAAATCTTGTGAATATGAATTGAGTCTATTTTGTCTTATGAAGTAAAAGTGTCAGTTTGGCAACATTTACATAAGGGTCAGTAAATTTCCTCTTAGTAGCAAAGTCCTCTTCAAGACAAACTTAAAAAAATGGAATACTAATGTATAGTGTTTCACATTAGAGGAGCAAAGATTGTCTGGTCATTTAAGGTGAGGTGAGACTGATGATGCTCACATTTTGTAGCATAATAATGATGACATTCGCAGTAACCACATAAGTTTACATAATCTACAATCTTAGAAGTGATGTCATGAAATGCATAGCAATTATTTGGATTTAGCATATTTTTAGCAACATTTATCGTACCTCCCGAATTGCCAGATGACAGTATAAGTGAACGAAGTGACTGTGGATCTGAAGTCTGATGGAGGCAAGAAAGACAGGTTCCTTCCCTAATGGACATTAGCGAAGAAGGTGGGCTGTTTCAACATTCACAAATGGATTCACTGTCATCATTCAACTCTTATTTGGAGATTTTATTTAATTCACATTATACCAGTGCCAAGGCATGAGACTCGAACCCAGGCATCCAGAACATGACTGGAGCTTTTCGGATTAACAGGCCGGCGAGAATGCCATTCGGCCACTATCTCCTGGTGCATTGCCTGCTCTTAGGATAATGGGAAATATAAGGTGAATAAATGAATAAAGAAATGAATGCACAGAATTCGAATGTTACTCACAAAGATAAGTGAGCCTGGAAAATCTCTGAGAATATGCATATCCATTAAGATTGGAACGTGAATTAATGTGCAAAATTGTCAAATCGCAAGGCCAGATAATAACGTTGTCTGGCATACATCATGACATTACGGAAAACCTAGGGCAAAGAAGGCACGCAGTATATTTGCCTTTATTCGTCGAGACATAGAGTTTTAGAGCAGGGAAGTGATGCTGGAATTGTATTTAACATTAATTAAGCCACAGTTGGTGAATAGCGTGGATGTGTGGAATCCACAATATTGAAGGGACATGAGTGGCCTGCGAGGGTGAATAGAAAATTTCCCAATATGTTCCACAGACTGAAGAAATTTATTCATGCGGAATCATGGAAACGCTATATTACGGAAACAGACCATTCGGCCCAACTGTGTGGAGAGAATCCCTCCCAGACTGATCTACCATCTGTATCCACGTAACCTTGCGTTTCTCATGCAAGGTTCACCACATTAACATATCTCCTGACATGATGGGCATGGGACTATTACCCTAACTGCACATCTTTGGACTATGGGAGGAAACTCATGCGGACAAAGAACGTGCGCACTCCACAAATACAGTCGCCCCAAGCTGGCAATAAACCCGAGTCCCTGCCACTGTGAGACAACAGTGTTAAACACTGAAACAGTATTGCACAGATTTGTGCTATTAAATTTCGAACAGGGAAGTTTGGGAGTGGACGTGACTGAAATGTAAATAAAGATACGAAGAGAACAGTTGTGGAAACAGGATAAACGTTGTCTCTTGACAGAGGAATTAATGATTGTGGGCGTGCATTAAAGGTAAGGTGAAGAAATTTAGATGGAATTTAAGCAAATACATTTTTTGCAAGCAAAGGGTGATGGCAATCTGGAGCCCACGCTTTGGAATGTTGGTCGAGTGAGAGCTGTTCACAGCTTTGAAGAATTATTTCGATGTGCATTTGAGCTGTCAAGGCATGTAAGGCTATGAAGGGCTGATGATGGGCTATTGCACGAAACGTCGATTTTCCGGCTCGTCGAATGCTGCCTGACCTGCTGCGCTTTTCCAGCACCTTACTCTCGACTCTATTGACCAGCATCAGCAGTCCCCACTTTCGCCTATGCAAGCCTTAGATCCAAACGGTCTAAATAGTGACTCAAACAGTTACTGTGCAATGCTGATTCTCCATGCAAATGTGACTAGACCTGTACAATGGAGAGAATACTGAAGCATCACTTCACTGTGACGGACAACTCGCAAAACAGCAGTCTACCAGTTATATGCCTGCATTCTATTGGGCTCGACCAACGTAGCAGGGGACGCTTTCAACGGAGGGAAATATCATCGCACCTCATTGGACAGTTACTACCCGCCTCAAACTGGGCAGCACCCAGCTGATTATGTGCAGACCCGCCACAGTTCGCCCGCTTCACTGGGGTCGTTGGGTCTTAGGGAGACAAGTAGCCCGAACTGCGGACTGTTTATACCACAGCAAGCACAACAAGAAGACAAAGAAATAAGCCAGCACTGAGACTTGGATTCTGGAACATACGGACGATGACCACTGTTATATCAGAGAACATTACGCAGATCAGCGACACATGCAAGACAGCAGGGATTAGCAATGAACTGCTGCGACTTCAAGTGGGCATCGCAATGCTCCAAGAGAAACATCCCACAGAACTGAGAACCATGCACGACAGAGTCTGTACTTCCTGGCAGAGGAAGAGCTCTGATGAAAGCAAAGAGCATGGTATCGGCTTGGCCATGAAGAACCCATTGCTGACCCAAGCAAGAACCGGACGGACCAGATTTTCTCACTTCGACTCCTCGCGTCTGACAGGCCTGTCAATCTTGTCATTGTCTCTGCCCCAACCCTTAACACTACACGCACCGCAAAGGATGAGATCCCCGACAAGCTCTCAATGAGAATACAAGGGATCCAAAGTCATGAACAGTAGCTGCTATTTGGTGACTTCAACACCATAATAGACGGCGACCATGAATCTTGTTCCAAGCTGCATGGGACGGTATAGGATTGGCAGGATGAATGACAATGGGCAACGACTGCTTGATCTTTGCATGCTCAGTGAGTGGTGTGTCGGCATCACTTACTTCCAGACCAAAGTTCAGCACAAATCGTAGGTCGATTCTCTGCTGACACCAGATAGACATCAGATAGACCTGATATTCACAAGACACCACCACCTGAGAATCGTGCTCATGAATCGCTCCTTTCTGAATGCCCCCTGCGACAATAGATCACTCTCTGTTTTGCTGCAAAATCAGTATTCGGCAAAAGAATTTGCACTGTGCCAACCATCCAGACAGGTAGGTTATCATTATCATTAAGACCCTACACCTAAACAATGCGGTGAAGTTCAGCAAGTCACTGGAACATGCGTTCCTTGCAGACTCACCAGAAGGAGATGCTCAGCAGTGGTTGGGACTCTCTCAGGAACAACATTCACAGCATTGCACTCAAGGCCTTCAGCAATAAACAGGGCAAGAACCAGGACTGGTTTGAAGAGAGCTCAAGGAAGCTCATGGCTGTCGTGAAAGCATAGTGTGTTGCACTGCTGGAGGACAAATAGAACCTTGCCCAGGCAACATTGCAAGTGTTACGGATAACAAGACGCAAGACCAAGTAATCAGCCAGACACTGAGCAAATGATTATTGGCTACAACTACGTGAAAGTGTTCAGTCATCATTTGAGACTGGCAGCATCCATGGAGACAACAAGGGGATCAGGAAAACCATCGGTTCAACCAAATGCCAGACAGGTCGACTGAAAATAATTACAGGATAGTCCATCAAAGACAAAACCAAGCAGATTGACAGATGGATTACTGTGAAATGTATTCTGGAGAAAACTGCATCTCAGACAGAAACCTAGACATCGTGAAATGAAGCAACTGGACGTCTGTCACGAAGGAATTGGATGCATTGCCAACTGCCAAAAAGTTGAGTCAAGGAATCTACAAACTGACGACTGTCAAATCGCCAGGAATGGCTGGCATTCCAAGAGAGGTCATGAAGTGCACAAATAGCGTCCTGCTAAACCACCTGCATGAAAAGCTGCACGAATGCTGGAAAGACAGAGGATTGCCGCAAGACAGGAGAGACTGCAACTATATAAGAACAAAGGGGGCAGATGCAACTGGAAATATTCACGAGAATATCCTTCCAGAACTTTTTTGGGACGGTCATTACCCGCGTGGGCCTGCATGGACTGCAAAGCATCGCCGACGGAATGCAATCTTCTTCCTTTAGCACTTATAATAAAAACGCAAGAAGCAAATGCTACGCTCGACATTGAACTTATGAAGGCCTTTGACCTTGTGATCAGAGACTGTCTGTTGAAAATGCACGTCAGGATTAACTGTTCTCCGAGACTCCTGAGGATAATTCAGTCATCCCACGCAGATATAAAGGGTGTCATTCCGATTGACGGCTCTTCCTCAGAGGACTTCAACATTCGCACTGGCGTCAAGCAGAGCCGTGTGCTTTCCCCGAACCTAATCCGATTTCTAATTCAACGTCACGCAGAAGCAAGCCTTTGGAAACTTCAACTGATGGTGTCCACCTCCACACCAGGTCAGATGGGAAGCTGTTCAGTGTGCTCCGCCTGAGGGCAAGAACTCTTGAAGTACTCATCAGGTCAAGTTGTCTGCAGACGACATGGCTCTGGTAACACATTCAGAAGAACAATTGTAACACCCCATGGATGGATAAGGCACCAAAAGTAAGATCCACGCCGGCGCCCAGATGCCTAGCCTCTTCACCTTGCTCCAACACCATTGTCTCCGCTGGCTGAGCCATGAGGACATTTCAAGTTAACACTCTTGCTGGAGGCTGGAATTACACATTGGAGTAAAAGGAGGAAAAGAAAAAGTGAAGTTTGCTACTGAAGAAAACCGCAGTCACCGATTTAAAAAAAAGCACCAAGACAACACTGGAGAACAGCGCCTTCAAGTGCAGTCTCTGCAGTAATAACTGCCACTGCCGTGTGGGCTTCCACAGCCACAGCAGACGCTGCTCTACTACCAAAGATTGAAGCAAGACTCCCAGGCGCTTATCCATCGTCCCGTGAGACTAACAGATACAACCAGATTCAATTTGGACCATCTTTACTTCTCGATGGGCTATTGTTTCCTTCTCAATATTTTTAAAGCACGCAGAGAATTGTAAGCCTATGTTATACCAGTCTACATTACACCGACTACACAATGACTACTGGAGACAATTTGGATTAACTGAATACTGCTAATTTTGCTTGTACTGAACTAGGCTCATGAGGCAAGTGCAGAAGGACAACATGCAAACTGCTCAGGGTGTTGGCAATATTCGTTTCCTTGACTATCAAGGGTTTGTACATAATACTGACGAGCTACTAATGTTGTACTTCAAGGAGGTGTTCTCATGTCAATCACACATGAATGCATACATACTCTCACAGAGATAGTATCACTGTCTCACACCACATTCGTTCACAAATACTCTCACATACATTTTCTCAAATATTCTCTTTGCATCCTGAACACTAACTCAAAGTCACACACACAGTCTGTTGCTCATTTACTCACACGCACATTCAGTCATATACTTGCTTTATCGGACGGAACACAGACACTTACTCACTATTTCCCACATACAGTCGCTGACACACATGAGCAATTTCTGTCTCTCACACACACACTGTGTCTCACATAAACATACAAACACACGCTGACTCATTTTCGCTTGCACACATCACCTCTTGCACAGAAAACTGACATTGGAGCACACGCATGCAAATTTACATGCAAACTATCGCAAACTGTCACATATTTGTTCAATCGCATTTGCAAACATTACCAGATGATACAAGCTCTAAATGCCTCGGAGGAGATGGAGAAGGACAGTTTCAAGGGGACTGCAATTTACAACCGTCATTGTACAATCGTACAACCGTCACAACTGTGCATCATTTGTGGATGCAGTGGTTGATGAACATAATAGTTGCCCCCCCCCCCCCTCATATATCCTTATTATATCGATGTTCCTTTTTCATCACTTAGTGCAGCAACGATTGTAATCCTATCCAGTGGAGGTGTGGACTCACCAGTCTCACAGTATCTCGGTACCTCGTGGCCAGGGCGATGGCAGATCAGTTGGTGGTGAGATTTGAGTGATATTGAGACATGTACCTACTCTTTTTTTCGGAATACTTTCTTTTCCCGAATGATATCGATGGGTCTATCATTCACGCTGTTCTGTTTTATGCAGCATCTGACTGCTTAGCTTGGTTCACTTCCACATTCACTTCGGTCGATGTGTGGTCATTTGTTGCCAGAAGCTGAAAAGTAAATATTGTAATGAGAATGTAGTGGCTTCGGTATTCAGAACAGTGACTGTGCTGAACTATTCAAATTAAAACAAGTGCAATATTATGCATAACATTAATTATGGATTCTCGAATATTCTTGTGTTTTCTGGTATGGAACACAGTGATGCAAAAATACAATTATAGAACTCAGTTTAAGTTTCTCACAACATTATCACACCTTGTGCTCCACTTGCACTGATTTTCTTGCTCAATATTTTCAGCGTAAGACACATTTCAGTGGGTAGCATAGCCCACATTTCAGTGAGTACTCACAGCAATGGGGAGAGCCCAAGAGCAGAAGGCAATCTATGATTTTATTGTTTGTTATTAATGCAAATTTCATTATGTTTTGGGCAGTGTTTAGGGTGACTTCGATATTTGAGCGAATGGAGAATCTGGGTTATTTGATGTCTGTGTCCGCATGCATCCAAGAATTAAGGTTTAATCTCCAGTTCCAGAGGTGCTGCACAAACACCGGGAACGACACTGTCACCCAGGAAATGTTTAGAGGACGATGAAACAATGTATTCATATATCCCTTCAGTCTAGCACCTACATAAATCAAACACTGGAAGCATTGACGGGGACACTGAGTTATGGGGATCAAGCAGTGACAGTATGAGTTCGGACCGAGATTCACTGGAAGTTAATAAGAAACGAGGTGGTCGAGCATCTGCTCACTGTTTAAACTGGAAAAGGACGAGACGGGACAATACAAGATGTATATTCAAAAGGACTTGGAATCAGACCGGATTCGATGAGTCACAGATTGAGGAGATTTCGTCGAGCTGAATTGAAGGGGAATTTCTTCATTCACAGGAGAGGGATAGGCAGGTTTGAGCCTATGTTATTATCTGCTTGAGAGTGGAGCCGGGAGGCCCCAAAACATTGCATGTTCAACATAATGATGTGGATCTAGTTCCAAAGGGATCGCAAGCGAGTTACAGAGAGCCCATCTAAGTTGGACAATCAACAATGATCCCACTGATTGTTTGGAACAGGCTGAAGGGATTGAATGTTTTTTACCGTGTTCCCATTTGCCAGAATCAAGACGTTTCTCAAATCCTTTTTGTAATATTGGAGTTGAGTCGTGTCACCTTCAGACTTTTAACACGGTTTCTGACTGCTTCTACTCTGATTCAACATTGCCTGCCAAATCAGAACAGGATTTATGGACACTCAACCGATGCCTGCCAATACCATAAGATATTAGAGCATAATCCGTCCGTTCAGCCAATTGGATAGGCTGGGGATGTTTTCCCTGTAGTGTTGGCTGACCTTACAAAGGTTTATAAAACCACCGAGCTATGAATATGGTAAATGTGCAAGGACTCTTCCCTGGGTTAGGGGAATCAATAAATAGAAAACATAGGTTTATGGTGAGAGGGGAAGATAAAGAAGAAAATTAAGGGGCATCCTTTGCGTGCAGAGGGTGGTGACTTGTGGAATGGGCTGCCAGAGGAAGTCGTGGAGGCTAGTACTATTGCAACATTTAAAAGGCATCTGGATGGTATACGAATAGGCAGGGTTTGGAGGGAGATGTACTGTACATTGGCAGGTGGGCGAGATTAGGATGGAATACCTGCTTGGCATGGATGAGTTGGACCGAAGGCTCTGTATCTGTGCGGTACATTTCTGCGTATTTTATGACTCTATGATCTTGTTCCGCCATTCCACTATTACCAATATCTTTTTCGAACCTATTCGCCTGCCTTCTCCCTACTTTGATGACCTTAACATTGAAGGAAAGATGGATCTATGTATTACTTGTACGCAATATTTTGACCTGCATAACGATCAGGGACAATGATTTCCACAGACCTAACTTTACAGATGGCCCAAAAAGAAGCAGCATCGTGGGCAGTGAGGAAGTTTATCAGAAACTACTGAAGGACCTTGATAAGCTGGGGAAGTGTGCCAAAAAAAATGGCAAATGGAGTTTAATATACATAGGTGTGAAGTCTTGCATTTTTGAACTGAAATTAAGTAGGATTTTCACGGTGAATGGAGCGGCTTAAGAAGGTTAATTTAAGAGACGACTTTGGACATATCTCTAAAAACGGAGTTATAGTTTGGCAATCTTTTCGCACGCTGGCATTTTCCTTGTGTAAATTTACGATATGTGACATTTTCCCACATGGTGTTGCAGTTATGCTTTCAATCGTCAGCCATGGAACCATCAATTGAGTAGTGGTATGGCTATTAGATGTTGACCGGTAAAAAAGTTTACAAATAGCTATGCATAAAAGATACTGTGGTTTCTGGATATACATTAGATATAAAAAATTAAAATATCGTCCTCAGCCGCTTCCCTTCCTACCATTCACGTGCAAAAAAAAAACTTTGCTCAGACCACAACTGGAGGCTGTTTGCAATTCTGGTGTCTGCAATGCAGGAAGGAAGTAATTGTACTTGGAGGGATGGGGGAGTGCAGAAGATACACTTTTATTGAACATTTTCCCATTCAGAAAATAGACTGAGCATGTATACATTATATAAAGTTCCACAACTTCACATTTTATCTCATTGCTTTCTATGAACCACATCTTTGCTATTCCCCTGCATTTCCAAGTCCTTCCACAGCCTCCCCGCTTCCTCACCACTCCCTGACCCTTCACAGATGTGGTTCAGTGAACTCTTTGAATACCTTTCCCAGAACGTAATTCCCCTCAACGGGAACACCCCTGGTCTCTTCCAGTCTCCAGCTCGAACAGAAGACCTTTGGTGGCTTGAAGTAAAAAAAATTGTCATCTCTGACCGTTTACGAGATTATAGAATCCGACATTGGAAAAAACATCCCTTTAGGTCATTCATTCTGTCCATCCAATATGTTACTGTTTCTGGCAACCACCGAACGTTCCAACATTGGCCTTGAGCATTATGACATTGGAAGTGCTCATCTGAGTAGACTTTTATTGTTGCGAGTTTGGTTGCTTCAACTATTCTCCAAGGCGGTGCATTCCAGACTCCTAACACACTCAGTGTGAAAACTAAACCCGAATCCTCACTCAAGCCCCTGCTTTCACTTCCAAATAATGCGCCCTTATTGACGCTTCAACTCAGTGGAGCAGCTGACGTTTCTTCATGCCTCTCCATGTCCCTTGTGATCGAGTG
>NW_025215233.1:22434-24781 GCF_004010195.1 Chiloscyllium plagiosum | reverse complement strand
TTTCCTCAGAAACTACCGATCTGTAACACAGCTTTGTGGTAGTATCATCACTTGCTCTGGTGTGCCCTGTACATTGCCCATTTTCACACGTCACACACTTCAACGTCAAAGTATGATGGAGTCCTCACACTCCAATCTTTCTGCTGTGGGGCCATTGATCGTTTTACCATTTGGTATCCCAATGCACTCATAAGCAAATGGTATAGGTAGTTACACAAGCCGAATCCTTTGCAAAGCACAATGATTATGACCATTCCTATAACTTGTAGAACGTTTATAATACAATGCCCCTATTCTCCCCAAAGGGAGGTGAGCCATCGGAACGAGGAGTCATCTGTTGGGGGAGGCGATCGTATCGCCGCCTTCATATGATTTATTACACGAGTGTTATTCTGGGACTCATCAGGAATATTAAAACAGCATGAGGTACCTAACATTTTACATATGCCCGCCATTATGGTCTGATTAGTGACGAAGGAATACGTAATGTTGATGATCATACCAGTCACTTTGGTTCCTGAGCAAAAGTCATTGTTCAAGTATTGCGTCATAGTACACTGGGAGATGCCCAAGGACAGCCAGGTCAAATCTTTTGTAATGTTCTGTGCATTCTTCCATCGTTTCCCTCTCCCCGAAATAAGTTCGCTGACGTTTTCCTCTGTCGAAATGCTGTCTCCTACGTTAGTACTGATGTGATGTAAATTGCTTATTAAGTTTGTACTTTCCCTAATACATAGAAGACATTGAGAGTTAATTTCTCTCTCTCTCGAGACAGAGAGAGAGAGAGCTGAAGACTGATATCTGGCAAATGGCAGTGAGTGGTGTGCGATTTTCAAGGTGACCTCATCTTTTATACCCTTGACGACCTCTCAGCTTTTTTACAATCCGATTGGTTCTATGTTGTGATAAACATCAGACTTAAATTTAATAGGGTTTTTGTCATCTAAAGGCCTGATTTAAATTGATTAGCCAAATTCAAAGTTGTTTTTAAAGAAAAACAAAACTGTTGCATGGAATGCTGACCACACAGCAGTGTTGATATACATAATTAAATTCAGTGTCTCTGTGCACCTGAAAAGGCATATGCATTATCTTTCAATCTCTAAGCTTAAGAAAAACGCCATCCTTTAAAAGCACAACGCAGTGCTTTCCCCACTTTGAAATATTAAAGTTTTACACGCAAATTTCGCAACAATAGGTGACTCTATCCATGCAATTTGACACCCATACAACTAACCTGTCACGAATTCAGCTGAGGTCTCTACCCCTGTTTTTCTCCTCGCCACCAACCCCTTCCCTGAAACCAAACCCAGAAAACCTCGTGACCTGTTCTCCCACTCTCCACAACTACTGTGGTTGCTCTTCCCACGGCAAAACCACAGGACCAATATCTCCTATTCCACCTCCCGCCCCGAAGTTCGCATCATTGCTTGGCCTGAAACCAATAAACTAGGCGCTATCGTTTCTGTCACCATCCCAAGTCAATCCCTCACTACCCATAGACGTAACCTTTCATTTGTGTACTGCTGTGGCAGGGAGAAAATCCTTGCTGTGTTCTAATCGTGCGTTGACCATGATGTTCCTGTGAGATCCTGCCCCAGTCCTTCTGAACTCCAGTAAATATAGATAAATCTTCGCTGAACTCATTCTGTGGTCAAAAAAACCCTTATTCTGATAGTCAGTTTTTTTTTAAAAAGTGAATGTCGATTCATTTCTGGTAACTGAAACTGAAACACCCAGAGAGTTTCGCCTAGTTTAATAATCTCTCAACTCCCGATGAACAATTTGCCCAAAAGGTCGATTTTCCTGCTGCTCGGAAGCTGCCTTACCTGCTGTGCTTTACCAGCACTACAGTCTTGACTCTAATCTAAAGCATCTGTAGCCTAATTTTCGCTTCATATTCTGTTAAAAGACGCATGAACACTGTTATTACCTACCTCTCACCCTCCCAATCTGCTATAACAGAGTGGTTAATTCAAATGACATTTTTTCACTTAATCAAGAAGGAAAGATTGATTTATTTAACACCAACAATGATGAAATGAAAAGAACCAGTAACAAACCAAACAATTCCCCTGTAACTACTAACTGTTCCTGAATATAACAAAATGGAAGTGCAGTGCTATTTTAACAAATAAAAGTCCCACATATGCAACAAAACAATAGAATTGACCCTCTTGAATTTTCAGCTGGGATATGTCTTACCAAAGCTACACATTGTCTCCACTGATCTTCTTTCTGGAATACCCACGACTTGCAACAGCAGCGCTATTCTCCATAGAATTTATGCGTCAGGAGAATTCATTAATATTTCCACTGTACCTTTCGTCAGATGATAGTTACTCTA
>NW_025215233.1:15625-21748 GCF_004010195.1 Chiloscyllium plagiosum | reverse complement strand
TCACCTACTCACCTCCTTAAAACAATCAATAAAGTCAGTAATATACTACCTGCATGCACAATGAAATGCTGATGTTCTAAAAATAGGCCATGCCTTTCCTAATGCACATTATTCCTATATCTAAGAATCCTCTGCATAAGCTGCCCAACCAATGATGCAAGACTCACTCATTATTTCCTGGATTATCTCTGTTCCCCTTCTTGAACAGAGGAACAGCATTAGCTACTCGTCAGGCCACCAAGACATCTCCAGTCAATGCACATGAGAGAAAGATCTTGATGAAGATTCCACCAATCTTATCTCTTGACTCTCTCAATACGTGGGTTCGAATCCACCGGGCCCTGTGTACTTATACAACTTAACATACGTCAAGAGACTTAACCCCACAGGGTTTTTGATTTCAAGCTGCCATACCAACATGTCCGAGACTAATATCAGTGTCCTCTATATCCTTCTCCTCGGAGAATACAGGAGCAAAAAGAACTCAATTATGATTCGTCCATATCCTGTGTATCAAATGCAAGTTTCGTCCCAATCTCACCCGCGCTATCGTCCTGCTTTTAACTGTCTTGGGATTCTATTTATGTCGTTATTATGACGCCGCCTTTGTCTCCGACTTCAGTTTTATTGTACTTTCATCTTATTCCGCAAGGGCTATGTCTGATTTTACCTTCCTAAACTTAATAAACGTTTCTTTCTTCCCTCTTTCATTAAATTCACAATCTCCCTCAACCCTTACCTTGACATACTGGTGCTTTCTCCCCAGTGGAACCTGTCGGTCCCAAACTCTTATCAGCAGATCGTTGAAAAATTCCCACAAGTCAGACGTGGATAATAGCTCCTCCCATTTAGCACTCCACTAATTTTGACATAGTTTTCCCTCTGCAATTTAGTACCACTCCGGAAGTTCCTGATTTATTCTTATTCATAGCTACCTTAAAACGTTAGGGGAGGTAATCTTTGTTTCCAAGATGTTCTCTCCCGAATGGTTAGTCACTTGGCCAGGCTCATTATCCAATACAGGATTAAATATGGTTACTCCACTAGTTTGACTATCCATATACTTTTTCAGGAAATATTCTTCGATGCATTTAACAAATTCTGCCCAAAGTCATGTAGCCTACAAATCCATCAACACACTAAAACAGCAACAAATGAATTTGAAAGAGCCTATATAGAAAACAAGCAAAATTAATGTAATTTACAAATACATTGCAAATACTACATTGGACAAACAGGGTGAAAACGAGCCACCAAGATATATGAACATCAACTAGCCACAAAAAGAAATCATCCACTCTCGGTCGTAGCTTTACATTCTGATGTGGAAGGACACCACTTCGACTGGGACAACATATTAATCCTCGGAGTAGCCAAACAGAAACACGCACGATAATTCCTGGAAGAATGACATTTCAACTGTTACTCTATAAACAAACACATTGACTTGGACTGCATTTCCAAACAACCGAGAAAAAAACACGAAATGACATCACCACGGGAAATAACATCACCGCGGGAAGTGATGTCACCAACTCAATGAAACCTAAACACATAAATAAAAGGCAGGTGGTATCACCTCTACTTCATCCAGAGGCCTACTGACGACGTTATGTAGCATGATGATGAAATGTCTGAAAATGTACCTTGCATCTCATTGAGCAAATCTACATCCAAATTCTGCCCTAAGTATATTGCTGTAAGTGAATTCCAGTTAATATTGTGGAACGTAAACTCAATCACTATGACAAAAGTGTTGCTCTTGCATCTTTCTATTATCTGCCTCGACGTTTCTTTGACAATAACTCGATGGCTGCTGGGGAGCCCATAGTACAATCCTACCAGAGTAATTGCACCAATCGTATTTTTGAGCTCTGCCCATATTGTCTCAGTGGATGAGCCATCCAATGTATTCTCTTGATTCCCTAATTAATAATGTAACTCGTTCATGTCTTTTCCCTTCTTTTCTACCTGGTCTAAAATAATGAAACGCTGGAACATTGAGCACCCTGTCCTATCCATTGCTCAGCCAGGTCTGTAATGGCCACAGCATTATTTTACCATGAACTAATACAGGAGGTTAGCTTTACCTGTCATATTTGCATTGAAATAAAAATACATCAACTTATGATTACCATTGTGTTCATCTACCTGTTTTGGCCTGTCATTCCTTTCCCATTTACTGGTAGGAAGATTTATTTCACTAATCCTCTACTTGCTGATCTGCTGCTCTGGATCTAAACCAACTGCCACTCGAGTATAAGCCGTCGAGGGTAGCACTAGCTATCCATCATGCGAATGTATGTGTTCCTCACCAGTTTAAGTGCTTATCGTCTCTCTTGTACAGGACACCCATGTACAAGATGCCCCAATAATCAAGAAACCTGAAATACTGCCCTTAGACCAGTTCCTTCGCCACATGTTCATCTGTCCTTCCTTCCAATTCTTTGCCTCACAAACACATGGTACTGTTAATAACCCAAAGATTACAAACCTTGAAGTCCTTCTTTTCGGTCACTTTCTAAACTTCTTGTATTCACTACGCAGGACCTCACCACTCTTTTTCCCTATGTCCTGCCACCAGTCTGCACAACGAGCTCTCGCCGCTCAATCTCCCCCCTTCAGAATGTCATACTACAGTTTAGAGAGGTCAACACGTTGGCACCCACCAGGCAACATGTTTCGCTGCAGTCTCGAACGTGACCACAGAAACGCCTATCTGTGCTCCGAACTAGCTAGTCGCCGATCACTATCGATCGCTTGGACTCTGCCCTACCCTGATGTACAGCAGAGTCAGTTGTGGTGCCACCAGCTTGGCTGCTCTGTTGTACTGTTCCAAGAGGCTATCCTCCCAACAGTATCCAAAACGGTATACATGTTCAAGAGGGGATTAGACACGGAAAACTCCGTCATGGCATTTTGCAAGAATTAAAATGAAAAAATTCTCCTACCATCAGAAAGACTGTTATTTGACATTGAGAAAGAAAGAAATATAAATTACACACAAAATAACAATCCTAACGTAAGAAATTAGGCTAACTCCCTTTAAAAAGGGGCTTTAGATGGTGGAGAGGAGACCCCATCTCGTCAGAAGGTGTGACTGAACAATAAACGGGACATCAGTTACCATCTGAAAGATCCCAGCCTGACTTCGAGAAGTTAAACAATGACAGCATCACGACCGATACAGTGAGTCAGTCAATGATGACCGAGACAACTGAAATGAATTCATTCAGATGCGAATCAAGGGAGAAATGACAAAGATAAACAATAAGGTAAAAGGCAAGGAAGAATAAATTTGATAAAACCTGAAGTGTTCAGAGAATCTTGTTGAGCTGCAAAAATGTTTAAATCTTGTGAATATTAATTGAATCTATTTTGTCTTAAGAAGTAAAAGTGTCAGTGTAGCAACATGAACAAAAGGGTCAGTAAATTTACTCTTAGAAGCAAAGTCCTCTTTAAGACAAACTTTTAAAAAATGGAATACTAATGTATGGAGTTCCACGTTAGAGGAGCAAAGATTGTCTAGTCATTTAAGGTGAGGTGAGACTGATGATGCTCACAACTTGGAGCATGATAATGATAACATTCGCAGTAACCACGTAACTTTACATAATATACAAACTCAGAAGTGATGTCATGAAATGCATAGCAATTATTTGGAATTAGCATATTTTAGCAACATTTATCGTATATCCCGAATTGCCAGATGACAGTTTAAGCGAACTATGTGACTGTGGATCTGAAGTCTTATGGAGGCAAGAAAGACAGATTCCCTCCCTAATGGACATTAGCGAACAAGGTGGGCTTTTCCAACATTCACAAATGGATTCACTGTCATCATTCACTCTTATTTGCAGATTTTACTGAATTCACTTCACTCCATAGCCAAGGCAGGAGACTCGAACCCAGGCATCCAGAACATGACTGGGGTTTCTGGGTTAACAGGCCGGCGACAATGCCACTCGGCCACCACGTCCTGGTGCATTGCCTAACATTAGGATAATGGGAAATATAAGGTGAATAAATGAGTAAAGAAATGAATGCAACGACTCACAGAATTCGAATGTTACTCACAAAGATAAGCGAGCCTGGCAAATCTCTGAGAATATGCATATCCATTAAGATTGGAACGTGAATTAATGTGCAAAATTGTCAGATCGCAAGGCCTGACAATAACGTTGTCTAGCATACATCATGAAATTACTGAAAACCTAGGGCAAAGAAGGCACGAAGTATATTTGCCTTTGTTAGTCGAGACATAGAGTTTTAGAGCAGGGAAGTGATGCTGGAATTGTATTCAATATTGATTAAGCCACAGCTGGTGTATAGCGTGTATGTCTGGAATCCTCAATATTGGAGGGAACTGAATGGTCAGCGAGGATGAATAGAAAATTTACCAAAATGTTCCACGGACTGGAGTGATCTATTCATGCAGAATCATAGAAACGCTATATTGCAGAAACAGACCACTCAGCCCGGCAAGTCCACACCAACTGTGTGGAGAGAATCCCTCCCAGATTGATCTACCATCTGTATCCACGTAACCTTGCGTTTCTCATGCAAGGTTCACCACATTAACATATCTCCTGACATGATGGGCATGGGACTATCACCCTAACTGCACAATTTTGGACTTTGGGAGGAAACTCATGCAGACAAATAAAGAAGGTGCGCACTCCACAAATACAGTCGCCCCAAGCTGGCAATAAACCCGAGTCCCTGCCACTGTGAGACAACAGGGTTAAAAACTGAAACAGTATTGCACAGATTTGTGCTATTTAATTTCGAACAGGGAAGTTTGGGAGGGGACGTGAATGAAATGTAAATAAAGATACGAAGAGCGCAGTCGTGGAAACAGGATAAACGTTGTCTCTTGACAGAGGAATTAATGATTGTGGGCGTGCATTAAAGGTAAGGTGAAGAACATTTAGATGGAATTTAAACAGATACATTTTTTGCAAGCAAAGGGTGGTGGCAATCTGGAGACCACGCTTTGGAATGTTGGTCGAGTGAGAGCTGTTCACAGCTTTGAAGAATTATTTCGATGTGCACTTGAGCTGTCAAGGCATGTAAGGCTATGAAGGGCTGATGATGGGCTATTGCCCGAAACGTCGATTTTCCTGCTCGTCGAATGCTGCCTGACCTGCTGCGCTTTTCCAGCACCTTACTCTCGACTCTATTGACCAGCATCAGCAGTCCCCACTTTCGCCTATGCAAGCCTAAGATCCAACCGGTCTAAATATTGACTCAAACAGTTACTGTGCAACTGCTGATTCTCCATGCAAATGTGACCAGACCTGCACACTGGAGAGAATGCTGAAGCATCACTTCACTGTGACGGACAACTCGCAAAACAGCAGTCTACCAGTTATATGCCTGCATTCTATTGGGCTCGACCAACGTAGCAGGGGACGCTTTCAACGGAGGGAGATATCATCGTACCTCATTGGACAGTTACTACCCGCCTCAAACTGGGCAGCACCCAGCTGATTATGTGCAGACCCGCCACAGTTCGCCCGCTTCACTGGGTTCGTTGGGTCTTAGGGAGACAAGTAGCCCGAACTGCGGACTGTTTATACCACAGCAAGCACAACAAGCAGACAAAGAAATAAGCCAGCACTGAGACTTGGATTCTGGAACATACGGACGACGACCACTGTTATATCAGAGAACTTTCAGCAGATCAGCGACGCATGCAAGACAGCAGTGATTAGCAATGAACTGCTGCGACTTCAAGAGGGCATCGCAATGCTCCAAGAGAAACATCCCACAGAACTGAGAACCGTGCACGACAGAGTCTGTACTTCCTGGCAGAGGAAGAGCTCTGATGAAAGCAAAGAGCATGGTATCGGCTTGGCCATGAAGAACCCATTGCTGACCCAAGCAAGAACCGGACGGACTAGATTTTCTCACTTCGACTCCTCGCGTCTGACAGGCCTGTCAATCTTGTCATTGTCTCTGCCCCAACCCTTAACACTACACGCACCGCAAAGGATGAGATCCCCGACAAGCTCTCAATGAGAATACAAGGGATCCAAAGTCATGAACAGTAGCTGCTATTTGGTGACTTCAACACCATAATAGACGGCGACCATGAATCTTGTTCCAAGCTGCATGGGA
>NW_025215233.1:0-12992 GCF_004010195.1 Chiloscyllium plagiosum | reverse complement strand
TTGCTCATTTACTCACACGCACATTCAGTCATATGCTTGCTTTATCGGACGTAACACAGACACTTACTCACTATTTCCCACATACAGTCGCTGACACACATGAGCAATTTCTATCTCTCACACACACCCTGTGTCTCACATGAACATACAAACACACGCTGACTCATTTTCGCTTGCACACATCACCTCTTGCACAGAAAACTGACATTGGAGCACACACATGCAAATTTACATGCAAACTATCGCAAACTGTCACATATTTGTTCAATCGCATTTGCAAACATTACCAAATGATACACGCTATAAATGCCTCGGAGGAGATGGAGAATGACAGTTTCAAGGGGACTGCAATGTACAACCGTCATTGTACAATCATACCACCGTCACAACTGTGCATCATTTGTGGATGCAGTGGTTGATGAACATAATAGTTGCCCCCCATCAGATATCCTTATTATATCGATGTTTCTTTTTCATCACTTAGTGCAGCAACGATTGTGATCCTATCCAGTGGAGGTGTGGACTCACCAGTCTCACAGTATCTCGGTAACTCGTGGCTTGGGCGATGGCAGATCAGTTGGTGGTGAGCTTTGAGTGATATTGAGACATATACCTACTCTTTTTTTCGGAATACATTCTTTTCCCGAATGATATCGATGGGTCTATCATTCACGCTGTTCTGTTTTATGCAGCATCTGACTGCTTAGCTTGGTTCACTTCCCCATTCACTTCGGTCGATGTGTGGTCATTTGTTGCCAGAAGCTGAAAAGTAAATATTGTAATGAGAATGTAGTGGCTTCAGTATTCAGAACAGTGACTGTGCTGAACTATTCAAATAGGAACAACTGCAATATTATGCATAACATTAATTATGGATTCTCGAATATTCTTGTGTTTTCTGGTATGGAACACAGTGATGCAAAAATACAATTATAGAACTCAGTTGAAGTTTCTCACAACATTATCACACCTTGTGCTCCACTTGCAATGATTTTGTTGCTCAATATTTTCAGCGTAAGATAGATTTCAGTGAGTAGCATAGCCCACATTTCAGTGAGTACTCACAGCAATGGGGAGAGCCCAAGAGTGGAAGGCAATCTATGATTTTATTATTTGTTATTAATGCAAATTTCATTATGTTGTGTGCAGTGTTTAGGGTGACTTTGATATTTGAGCGAATGGAGAATCTGGGTTATTTGATGTATGTGTCCGCATGCATCCAAGAATTAAGGTTTAATCTCCAGTTCCAGAGGTGCTGCACAAACACCGGGAACGACACTGTCACCCAGGAAATGTTTAGAGGACGATCAAACAATGTGTTCATATATCCCTTCAGTCTAGCACCTACATAAATGAAACACTGAAAGCATTGACGGGGACACTGAGTTATGGGGAGCAAGCAGTGACAGTATCAGTTCGGACTATGATTCACTGGAAGTTAATAAGAAACGAGGAGGTCGAGCATCTGCTCACTGTTAAAACTGGAAAAGGACGAGACGGGACAATACAAGAAGTATATTCAAAAGGACTTGGAATCAGACCGGATTCGATGAGTCACAGATTGAGGAGATTTCGTCGAGCTGAATTGAAGGGGAATTTCTTCATTCAGAGGAGAGGGATAGGCAGGTGTGAGCCTATGTTATTATTTGCTTGAGAGTGGAGCCGGGAGGTCAAAACATTGCATGTTCAACATAATGATGTTGCGATCTAGCTCCAAAGTGATCGCAAGCGGGTTTCAGAGAGCCCATCTAAGTTGGACAATCAACAACGATCCCACTGATTGTTTGGAACAGGCTGAAGGGATTGAATGTTTTTACCGTGTTCCCGTTTTCCAGAATCAAGACGTTTCTCAAATCCTTTTTGTAATGTTGGAGTTGAGTCGTGTCACCTTCAGACTTTTAACACGGTTTCTGTCTGCTTCCACTCTGATTCAACATTGCCTGCCAAATCAGAACAGGATTTATGGACACTCAACCGATGCCTGCTAATACCATAAGATATTAGAGCATAATCCGGCCGTTCAGCCAATTGGATAGGTTGGGGATGTTTTCCCTGTAGTGATGGCTGACCTTACAAAGGTTTATGAAACCACCGGGCTACGAATAGGTTAAATATGCAAGGACTCTTCCCTGGGTTAGGGGAATCAATAACTAGAAAACATAGGTTTATCGTGAGAGGGGAAGATAAAGAAGATAATTAAGGGGCATCCTTTGCGCGCAGAGGGTGGTGACTTGTGGAATGGGCTGCCAGAGGAACTGGTGGAGGCTAGTACTATTGCAACATTTAAAAGGCATCTGGATGGTATACGAATAGGCAGGGTTTGGAGGGAGATGTACTGTGCATTGGCAGTTGGGCGAGATTAGGATGGAATACCTGCTTGGCATGGATGAGCTGGACCGAAGGCTCTGTATCTGTGCTGTACATTTCTGCGTATTTTATGACTGTATGATCTTGTTCCGCCATTCCACTATTGCCAATATCTTTTTCGAACCTATTCGCCTGCCTTCTCCCTACTTTGATGACCTTAACATTGAAGGAAAGATGGATCTATGTATTACTTGTACGCAATAGTTTGACCTGCATAACGATCAGGGACAATGATTTCCACAGACCTAACTTTACAGATGGCCCAAAAAGAAGCAGCATCGTGGGCAGTGAGGAAGATTATCAGAAACTACTGAAGGACCTTGATAAGCTGGAGAAGTGTGCCAAAAAAATGGCAAATTGAGTTTAATATACATAAGTGTGAAGTCTTGCATTTTTGAACTGAAATTAAGTAGGATTTTCACGGTGAATGGTGCGGCTTAAGAAGGTTAATTTAAGAGACGACTTTGGACATATCTCTAAAAACTGAGTAATAGTTTGGCAATCTTTTCGCACGCTGGCATTTTCCTTGTGTAAATTTACGATATGTGACATTTTCCCACATGGTGTTGCAGTTATGCTTTCAATCGTCAGCCATGGAACCATCAATTGAGCAGTGGTATGACTATTAGATATTGACCGGTAAAAAAAGTTTACAAATAGCTATGCATAAAAGATACCGTGGTTTCTGGATATACATTAGATATAAAAAATGAAAATATCGTCCTCAGCCGCTTCCCTTCCTACCATTCAAGTGCAAAAAAAAACTTTGCTCAGACCACAACTGGAGGCTGTTTGCAATTCTGGTGTCTGCAATGCAGGAAGGAAGTAATTGTACTTGGAGGGATGCGGGAGTGCAGAAGATACACTTTTATTGAACATTTTCCCATTCAGAAAATAGACTGTGCATGTATACATTATATAAAGTTCCACAACTTCACATTTTATCTCATTGCTTTCTATGAATCACATCTTTGCTATTCGTCTGCCTTTCCAAGTCCTTCCACAGCCTCGCCACTCCCTGACCCTTCGCAGATGTGGTTCAGTGAACTCTTGGAATACCTTTCCCAGAACGTAATTCCCCTCAACGGGAACACCCCTGGTCTCTTCCAGTCTCCAGCTCGAACAGAAGACCTTTGGTGGCTTGAAGTAAAAAAAATTGTCATCTCTGACCGTTTACGAGATTATAGAATCCGACATTGGAAAAAACATCCCTTTAGGTCATTCATTCTGTCCATCCAATATGTTACTGTTTCTGGCAACCACCAAACGTTCCAACATTGGCCTTCAGCATTATGACATTGGAAGTGCTCATCTGAGTAGACTTTTATTGTTGCGAGTTTGGTTGCTTCAACTATTCTCCAAGGCGGTGCATTCCAGAATCCTAACACACTCAGTGTGAAAACTAAACCCGAATCCTCACTCAAGCCCCTGCTTTCACTTCCAAATAATGCACCCTTATTGACGCTTCAACTCAGTGGAGCAGCTGACGTTTCTTCATGCCTCTCCATGTCCCTTGTGATCGAGTGATCTTGTGATTGAGGGACCAGTTTCTCCCTCAACCATCCCTTTTCCAACCAATTTCAACCCGAGCTTCTCCTGCCTCTCTTCATAGATAAAAAGATCCATCCCACGGCAACGCGCTAGTGAATCCCCTATTCACTCCACCCGACATCCCCCATCCTGCCGAGTGCAATCACATCCTTCCCGTTGTGCAGACACCAGAATCGCAAACAGTCCTCTCGTTCTGGTCTGAGCAAAGTTATTTGCCAGCCCTAGTAACGACTCTGTTCTTATAATTGAAGCCCAACTGTAAAAAGCAAGTGTTCTGTATGCCTTCTTGACTAGCCAATTAATTTCCTATTTTACTGGCCAATTAATATAGTGGCCTCTTCTATTTTGGGGAGACAGGCCGCCTATTTGCGGAACGTTTCAGAGAACACCTCTGGTACACCCGGACCAACCAACCCAAACACCCCGTGGCTCAACACTTCAACTCCCCCTCCCACTCCACCAAGGACATACAGGTCCACGGACTCCTCCATCGCCAGACCATAGCAACACGACGACTGGAGGAATAGCGCCTCATCTTCCGCCTAGGAACCCTCCGGACACACTTTCCTCATTCCTGAAGAAGAGATCATGCCTGAAACGTCGATTCGCCTGCCCTTGGATGCTGTCTGACCTGGTGCGCTTTTCCAGCAACACATTTTCAGTTTTAGCAAATTAATTTGTCCTGCTACATTCAGTGATCTGTGGACCCAAACGCGCTCAAAGCCTCTTGGTATCTGTCCATTCATTGAGTCCTCCCTTGACTCTATACTTCTTCGAAAGATTGTTCGTGGAAAACGCAAGCTACCAGTGATGTGACCGATGCATCTGCATCGTCCTACAGCGTTAACACCTCCCTTCTCACCTTTCTAATACTAGTGTCGTCTGCAATCTTGCTTATTTTCCACCACATCCTCATCAGAGTTCTTTAAGGGAGTAGCAAATAATAGCAACCCAGTTCTGATCCCTCTGATATGTCACTGTATTCCAATCATATGCAAACTGCCTTCCACAATGACCTTCATGTCACGAAGCTAATTTTTCAAAAATATTTCCAGATTACTCCGAATCCCGTGTGATTTCCCATCTTTATAAAGTAGAGGAGATTACTGCTTGGCAGGGCCTCAGGTCCTTGTAGACAGCAGGGTCGGACGTTCAGGTAGTTGACAGTGGATATAGGATAGTTGCCTGTCGAGAGGCACAGAGCATGGAAACAGACTCATCATTCCAACGTAGTCCAACCATATTGATCAGATTTCCTCAATCAAACTAGTACCATTTGCATGCATTTGGTACTTATCCGTCGAAACTATGCACCTGTCAAAATGTGTTTTAAATCTGGCACTTGTACAGGCCTCTCCTACTTCTGCTGATAGCTCCCTCGATATAAGCACCACACTGTATATGAAAAACGTTACCCCTCAGGTCCGTTTGAAACCTTTCCCCTCTGAGCTAAAACCGACGCATTCTAATTTTGTAATCCTCTACTTTTTTTAAAGTTACCTTTGGAATTCACCATATCCATTCCCCTCAAGCCCTCGAAACGTTTATAAGGTAACTCACAATCCTGCTAAATCTCAAGGAAAGAAGAAGTATTGGCCAATCCAGACACTACTTACAACTCAAAACTTCTACTTGCAGGTATATTCTTGCAAATCATTGTTGCACCCTTTCCAATTTAATTGCATTCTTCTGATACTATGGTAACCAGAATTGAATGTAACCATACTAATGCTTTTTAAAACCGCAACATGACATCGAAACTCCCTTCTCAATGCTCTGGTTGATGACGGCCAATGCCAACTTCACCACGCTGCTTAACTGTCACACCACTTTCAACGTTTTCGTAGAATTGCTCCCCCCCCAACCCCTCGATGTCTATGTTCGGCCACGCGCCCCTCAGAGCCTTGTCATGAAATGTCTGCTCCTGCTCTGGCTTTCCTGACCAGAATGCAACGGAGCACAATTATGTAAATAAATCTATACCTGCAATTCCTCTCTCCATTGGCTTAGTTGATTAAAGTTACATTGTACTAAAAGTCCGAAACATAGAGTTAATTTTGTTACGAAGATAAACTAGCTACAACTTCAGCCAATAATTTTCACAGAGAATTTCTGTCAACTGAGAAGCATCTTCCGCTATTCTATACTGTTTTCAGCCATAGGCAGCACCAGAAGTTGCAATTCGAACCAGGTACAAACACTCACAAAAGTAGTCAGTGTTTTGGCTTCGAATGTGACTTGAGGCAAAGAATTTCACAGTCTCACGGTTTCTGGAGAGTGAAGAATTTACCCTCATCTGTGTCCAGCATGTACATTCGATTATGAGCCTCGTCCTGTCTTTTGAACTCCCACAAACATCTGGAATCCACAGTACGGTAAGGATGGCATTGCACTGGCGGATAAATAAAAGAATTATAGAACGTAGAATATAACAGCACAGTACATGTAATTCGGCAGACAATGTTGTGCCCAGCATTTATCTAAATCTAAAGGCAACCTAGTCGAAACACACATCAACTACCTGCCGTCTGTTTGTTTGTCCAGCAGTCGATAAATGTTCTGACGGTCTCTGACTTTTCTACCACTGCTGGCAGAGTATTCCACATATCCAAGACTCTGACATTTCCCCAATATCGTCCTGAAATCATACACAACTATGGCACCTCGTTGCAGTTACTTCTGCCCATGAAACTGTATCTGGCGATGTACTCTGTCTACTGCTCTCATTACTTTGTGCACGGATATCAAGTCACCTCACTTCCTTCCTTTCTCCAGTTTGCAAAGCCACTAGCTCACGCAAACGCTCTTCACAATCCACGCCCTCCAATCCAGGCAGCCTCGTAGTCAACCTCCAGTGCAACCTCCCTGAAACATTTCCATCATTCCTATAATGAGACGATCAGAACTGGACACAGTATTCCACATATGGTGTAACCACGGTTTTATAGAGTTGTATCAACGCCTCGTGGTTCTTAAACTCAATCCCCTGTTAATGAAAGATAAAACACAATGCCTCTTCTTCGCAACCCTATCAACTGGGCTGTCAAAATTGACCGATTCTATGTCCATGGATCTCAAGATCCCGCTGGTCCTCCACATTGCCAATAATCCTATTTTTAACCGTGTATTCAGCATTCAAATTTGGCCTTCCAAAATGAGTCGCTTCGCATTTATCCAGTTTAAACTCCATTTGCCACTTCTCAACCCAGTTCTGCATCCTGGCAATGCCATTTTGTCGCTTGCAATAGGCCTCGACACGATTTACAACAGCACCAATCTTTATGTCATCTCTTGAACCCAACCTTCCATTTCTTCATCCAAGTCATTCATAAAAACTATAAAAATAAGAAGTCCAAGTGAAGATCCCTGTGGTAAACCTGTCGTCTACGACCTCAAGGTGGAATTCTTTCCATCCACTACCTCTGGCTGTCTTCGTTTGGCCAGCAAATCCTGTATCCAGACAGCCAAATGTCGTATACCCCATACGTCCTAAAGTTCTGAATGAGCTTACCGTGGGGAATCTGATCACACCTGGCTTTGTGATTGGAAAGCATGTCTCAGGAATTTGCTTGAGTTTTCTTTTGAAAATGTAACAAAGATGATTGATGTATGAAGAGCAGTAGACGTGCTCTATATGGACCTCATTAAGGCGTCCGACAAGGTTCCCCATGGGAGACTGCTTCGCAAGGTTAGATCTTATGCAATACAGAGAAAAATAGCCGTTTGGGTACAGAACTAGCTGAAAGGTAGAAGACAAGGGGTGGTGTTGGAGGGTTGTTTTTTTCCAGACTGGAAGCCTATGACCAGCGGAAAGCCACAAGGATTAGTGTTGGCTCCACGACTTTTCGTCATTTATATAAATGACTTGGACGTCATATTGAGAGGTAGAATTCGTAACACCAAAATTGGATGTGTAGTGGACAGCGAAGAAAGATGCCTAAGATTAAAACGCGATCTTGATCAGATGGACCAATGGGCTAAGGAGTGGTAGATGGAGTTTAAATTTGATAAATACGAGTTGCTGCATTTTGGGAAAGCAAATCTTAGAAGAGATTATACACTTACGTTCGAGGGAGTGTTGCTGAACAAAGAGACCTTAGAGTGCAGGTTCATAGCTCGTTGAAAGTGGAGTCACAGGCAGACAGGAGAGTGAAAAAAAAAAACATTTGGTATACTTTCCTTTATTGGACAGTGCATGGAGTACAGGCGTTCAGAGGTCTTGTTGCTGCCGTACAGGACATTGGTGAGGCTTCTTTTGGAATATTGCATGTCATTCTGGTCTCCTTCCTTTCGGAAAGATATTCTGAAATTTGAAAGGTTTCAGGATAGGTTTACAAGGATCATGGCAGTTTTGGAGGATTTGGGCTGTAGGGAGAGGTTGAATAGGCGAGAGGGTTTTTCTCTGGAATGTCGGCGGCGGAGGGGTGATCTTATAGAGTTTTATGAAGTCATGAGGGACACGGATAGGATAAATAGACAATGCACTTTCCCTGGGTTGGGGGAGACCAGAACTCGACGACATAGGATTAGTTTGAGAGGGGAAAGATCTCAAAGAGATCGAACGGATTGTTTTTTCATTCAGAGGGTGGTCCGTTATGGAATGAGCTGCCAGAGGAAGTGATGGAGGTGAGTACAATTGTAGCATTTAAAAGGCATCTGGCTGGGTATTTGAACAGGATGGGTTTGGAGTGATATGGGCCGATGCTGGCAGGTTGGACGAGATTGGGTTGCAATATTTGGTCGGCTTGGACGAGTTGGAGAGAAGGGTCTGTTTCTGTCCTGCGTATCTTTCTGATTCTGTGACTCTGAGTGTCTTTCTAAAATCCATATCCACCACATCCACTGCTCGACCTTCATCAACTTGTCTCTTCACATTCTCAAAAAATTCAATATGGCTTGTGAGGCATCATCTGTCCCTCACGTAGCCATGCGGACTATCTTTAATCAAACTTTTTTTTTTCTTTCCAAAGCGTCATAAGTCCTTTCTCTCCTTTCTAGTACCTTGTTTACCACAGACCTAAGACTGACTGATCTTTACTTCCCAGGGATTTCCCTTTTTACTTTCCTAAACCGAGGAAATATATTGACCTCCATCCAGTCATCCAGTACAGCTCCTGTGGAGAGTAAGGATGCAAATATCAGAACCAAAGGCACATCAATCTCGTGCTTCGATTCCTGTAGTATCCTTGGGATGTCTGTTATGGCCCGGGAGAAATATCCATGTTAATTGTCACCAGCATTTCCAGCACATCAGCTTCCTTCGTATCGATTTGTTCAAGACAATTCACCTCGTCCACCGTGTTCTCACTCTGAACAATGTTACAACACTCAGGTCAAACCTTCTGCTAATTATGCCAAACAGATGGAAAAGCTCACATTGGTTCATAATCTATTAAAGAATGAGTAATAAATAGCTAGCCAAATTCCACTATTTTAAAATAAATCACTTTAATTTTTAACTCTGAAAGTGAACATTAAAAGAACAGCTATTTACAATAATAAGTCTGACTCTTCTTACAGATTTGTGATCCACCTCCAACCCTATAACAGCATACTGATCCAATAAATCCTTTATTAAACTTACAGAAACTCAATTTTAAAAGAAAGTGAACATCAGCTGTCGTCTCCGGTGTTGACCTTCCTTTGATTGTAGATCTCCCTCAGTCATCTTTGGTGTTCTGTTGCAAAGATGTTTCAGGTGATAAAATACATTTGACAGACAATATGCTGAGTAGCAGTACTTGAAATGGGTGGTATTACTTATTCAGCCTAACTGCCCATAATACATGCGTTTTATAACTCAATAATCGGATCTTTCATTCGTTCAATGTTGTCAAAAGTGTAAAATTCAAATCAATTTGGATTTAGTAACTCAAGGCATAATGTCAGCTGATTGGTTAAATTTGAACCGCTGTGAAATCAATTGAGGTATCTCGGTGACATCCAAAGTTTACATATTAATGTTACATCTTTAAATTGTCCAGTGCAATCTGCCTGCGAGTCACTCACATGGCAGGTGCTTGAAGGTTTCACTTTATGTTAACGGTACATTACATGTCGTCAACTTCATTACACATCCGCCTTATGGGAAGAGAAGAACCGTAATTTTTTTTCGATTTATTTTTAAACCCAATTATCATGAAATACATAGAGCATTAGTGTATTTCATGATAGTTGAGTTTAAAAATAAATCGAGAAAAAATTATGGTTATATATGTTATTTATTATAATATATATATATATATATATATATGTATGTGAATGAGTTTATCTGCATGTATCTAGCTATGTATATATACATATACATACACACATAAACATATAAAGTGTGCTTGCGTGTTTACAAGTTAATATAACATTGGTATCTGTTCGATGTTATCCATCTGCTAACACATTCCTATGAACACCAACATGTATGATTTGCAAATTAAAACTCTGTAGCGTAAGACTCAAATGAAATAGTCTCATATTCATGTCTTTAGATTGTTCCAAGGATATAACAATATTGTGAATCTTGTGCACACCCGTCTCCATCACATTGTTAATGACATAAATATTAAATGTTGTAAAGCCAGTACAAAACGGAATCATTCTTTTTCGATTTCAGAGTATTTTCTCTGGTTGGTATTGATTTTCTTTGAAAAGTAACCAATTAGCAGTTGAATTCCATTATCATCTTCCTGTAGCAGTACAGTTCCAACACTGATATCACTAGAATTGATTGCAGTTTCGAAGGTTTCAAAACGCTTGGTGTAGCTAAAAGTGGTGCGGTGGTTAAGATTGCTTTTAAGTAGTCAAGTGCCTCCTGGCAATGTTCTGTCCAGTGAAATGTTGTGTTGGTCTCCAGTGAATGTGTTAATGGTGCCACTACACTGCTGAGGATTAGAAGAAACGTGCTGTTGGTTCTGCTTCATCACAAAAAATCGATCCCTCTTTCTTCGAAGTTGGTCGTGGAAATTCCTTCGTGGCTTTTGGCTTTGCGTTCCTTTGTGTTGATATTAACCATCAGGGTTGGGAAACACAGAACATTCTTTCGCTTTCTTTGATAAATGGACCTGACAATAACGATGCAGTAAGTCCAACTTAGTGATATAATTGGCTTGTCCAACTTTCTCCGTGCTGTACTCTCATCTGGGTTTTGGATATGAGTCAGAAAATGTTATGGCGTTGAACTTCCGATAGTCCACAAAAAATCATTGAGTCCCGCCAGGCTTGGGAAACAACAAGATAGGCAAACTCCACTCGCTCTGACTAAGTTCGATGATATCTTCATTGAGCATCGCATCCACGTTCTTGAGGATGTGTGTGGATTTGTAAGGATTCAGACTGTTATTTTATCTGAACACCATTCCCTACGTCTGGGCGATGAACAATATCGTAAGTCCTCCCACCTTATTCCTACATGTGTCCTCATATTGCCGTTTAAAGTAATCTTCCAGTTGTGTTATTTGCTTCTAAGACAGATAGTTTAAACTTAACCCACTTCTTGAAGACTTCAACATGAACGAATTTAAAGGCACATAAAACTCCACATCATCGGGATTTGATTCCTAACTCTGTTAAGAAGTAATTAACACCTTTTTAAAGTGAATTCTCTCGATTATAATCAGCTTCAACATATTCACTTGACATTCACGATACAGTTTTGTTTCTCCTATGTGGCATCTTTACCACATAGCTTATCTGTCCCCACTTTGTCTCACTTTGATAGGATAACAAAACCTGACTTGAACATATCTCCTTCGCCTGGTAACAATACTAATACGTCAGCCCCCAACGAAGACGTCGGAATTCCAGTTTTTATGTGCCACCTGCTTCATTATAAGCTGTGTCTTTCGTAGATGCCGTTTAGCTAACTCGCCTATCGGATTTATCTCTCCCTTACCTCTGGTCATCATCCAAGAGTCAAATCTCTGAGTTGTATTCCTATCAATGTCGCATTAATTAATTCAAATGGCCTCTAACTTCATGCCAGAATGCTAACTGGAAGGCGGTGAACTCAGTAGATCCATTTGGGGTATAACGAACAGCAAACAATACCGATGGTGCACCTTTATTGCAACCATTTGGATAATCCAGACAGCATGATCTGAGCATGGTCTTCAGGGTCTGATGGCAGCTTTCTAAAACTCCTTGGGATTCACAACGGAATACAATTAATTTAAATTGTTGTATGCCTAAACTATCCAGGGCTTCCTTGAAATGATTATTAGTACAATTCGTCACTGGGTCTGATGGAATTTCTCTGGGAAGCCCATACCCTGTGAAGAAAATGGCTACCTCCTCGAACATCCTTTTTGCCTTAATACTACCGCATTGCATTGCCTTTGAAAATCTGGTAAGCAATTCCATTATGATAGACAAGTACACTTCCCCATGTTTACATTTTTGGAGGCGACCGACTCAGTCAATGACAACCCTCGTGGAAGGTTGTTTCAGTACAGGAATTGGCAACAAAGCTGTTGATTTTAGTACTGACTGAGGCTTATATACTATTTGACATGTGTGACATGCATGGCAAAATCTTACCACATCCTAGTGAATTCCAGGCAATAATTCTTTTTTGTACCTTAGCCTGAGTCTTGAGTACCCCTAGGTGACATCGTGCAGTTCGTTTATGTGGTACCCGTAAAACCTCCTGCCTGTATGCTACCGGAAACATAATCAATTGCCCTTCTGTCCGTTTCTCCTCTGCATTAATCTGCTGTTTTCTCCATTTTCTTCTTAGGATTCTATCTTTCAGGCAATACCCCTCAGGAATGTTCTCTGAGTCCTTTTCTGAGTATGCATCATTTTGTTTAATTGTCTCTTCTGTCTATTGTAAGCCCAAGAATCTTTCAGCACTGAGCACTTCTGCCTGACCCTCTGCCTGTTTAGATTTTCCCTGCAGCATTATGCCAACCAGGAAGTCCGCCAACTGAACTTCTACTCCATCATTTCTCTCTTTTTTTTTGCTTCGGCCTTTGCCTTATGGTAGTGGAATTTGGTTACTATACAGTCTGGAAAAATTTCAGGGTATTTTTGTTTTACCTCCTCAGTTTCCTGGTCGTCACGGTGCTCCGCCAAAACAAGTG
>NW_025215232.1:74113-75540 GCF_004010195.1 Chiloscyllium plagiosum | reverse complement strand
AAATAACTCGAGGGACTTTCATCACAATTTTCTGAGAACAGTTCTACATTAGCTTTGCTGAATGACCCCAAATTTCGTGAAGTGGCTCCTTATTTTCGGCCCTGATTATTAATCTCTCTATGCATGGGAATGCATCCTTCCCACCCGCTCTATCACTCATCAATGTGTGTAGTTCAATTCGATCTCCAATCAGCCTCCTCTGTCCTGATCAAATCCAGGGCAACAGGATACGTTGGGGCTATGGCGCGGACAGGACAAGCCCAGTACTCACCTTTCCTGTTAGAACCATTCCATGAGAAATTTTAGACCACAACTTTGGGCGTGCAGTTGGGGCCGAACACTTAAAGTGCTGGCGTAGAGATCCTTTGGAGCTCCCGCGCCCAGGGTGGAAACCTGCTGACTATGCTTTCTTCGCTGGCGATTTTAAATGACTTTCTGTTGGTTACATTATCGCTCAAACTTCACAAAACCCGTCTCAATAAAGTCCCGTTTTCTCATGTCTGGGAATTGATTGCCATGCAAGAACCTCGGGTTCTGAACAAACAACGTACCAGCCTCACAACGTCAGCTCTGTTTTACCTTTCCACAGATGCTGCTCGACCTGTTGGCTTTCTGCAGTATTCTCTGTGTTTATTAGGCACAAGTGCTGCTTTTCATTCAAGAACTTCATTCCCTGTCCTCTGGTAACTGACTCTGGTCAGTGGCAATTGATTCTTCTGATCATTAATCTGCCCATTCCCACCGCTTCTTCTCCCATCATTACCAACAGCCCCAGGAAATCTCCAGTTAACCTTCTTTGCTCCAAAGCGAACATTCCCAGCCTTGGGAATGTCTCTCTAAAATGGAAATTCCTCATCCATGGACATGACGGAAGGGGTACAATTATGAAGAGATTTTGGCAAAATATTCTCAGTTAGGAAATGGAAAAATGTTCATGAAGCAAAACAGAAATCCCAGTCTCCAGCTTTGTGAATCCTTAGAAACTCTTTGGGAAGCGGATTTAGAGGAGAATGAAAGATGAACTGTCCGACTGAGTAGAGACAGTCCAGACACCGTCCCCTTGTTAAAGAAGCCGGGAGATTGACTCTGATTTTCTCGGGACATGAACTGATCTGAGACATTGAAAGAATTGTCGTTCCTGCACATCAGGAATTCAAACCCCTTCTCGCCTCCGAGCCAATGAGAGAAATCGGGAACAGGCAAAACACTGAAAGGCTCGAAGGGCGACGGCCCCGGAGTAAGAAAGCTAGGTCCTCGTGACATGGATGTGTCTGCAGAGGGTAGGATCAGACTGTCCCCGGTGTCTCCTCAATGAATGTCCCAGGCTTTATTACGGAAAAGTAAAACTGATAGACGACCGTTGTAATTCTAGGCGTGGCAGGCTGAATTATGAATTCACTAATAGCCTCCCCTAAGCGATGGCGCAG
>NW_025215232.1:69701-73615 GCF_004010195.1 Chiloscyllium plagiosum | reverse complement strand
CGAGTACAAAATGAGAAATGTCGTCGAAAAGAAAGTGAGCTTGCTCCCCGGCTTCTTCTTTAAGATTCAAATCAGTGGAGGGGGAAAAGCATTTCACTCACATTGGGACTGGTGGGAATCTGCAACCCACTGCCTGTTCGGGCGGAACAAGCAGATACCCGCAGAGCTTCGTTTGAGGCTTTGAGCAAAGTGTTTGGAAATGAGACTAGAACAGTGAGGGGCATGAAATCGTGATCGAAATGAAGCAGGCACCTGAGGACAAGGGTGTTTCCTTTGCCAGTGAAAGATACTGCTTCACAAAGTTGGGCCTGTGGAAGGGAATCAGTGACGGTGATTATCTTTGGTTGTTCACCTTGTGAATGTTTCCATTGCTGCGCATGTCCGTGTTAACGTCAGAACTCTGCAGCATGTTGGCTTTATCAAGCAAAAGGAAAACTGATAGATGACAATTGTAATTCTGGAGTGGGCAAGCTGAATTATGAATTCACTAATAGCCTCCCCTCAGCGATGGGGAAGGGGGCGTGGCTCATTGCCTCTGTGGCGCAATTGGTCAGCGCGTTCGGCTGTTAATTTAAAGGTTGATGTTTCAAGCCCGCCCCTGGGGGGTCTGTTTGCTGTTCTCCCACCAGTTGCGAAGTTGTCTGTTTTTAATGGGGTCAGGCAAAGAATTTCCAGAACAGCTGCTTCTCATTCTGTCTCCCTGCTGTCGTTTGTCCCGTCTCCAGGAACCGGGCCCTCTCTACTGGCAGAAAATTTAGCCGTTTTGTTTCTAAACTTTTCTCTGACACCTGAGTGACCAGTGACAAGCATTGCCCTCCTCAACAGAGAACAGGAGAAGACCCCGCAGACCTCCACGAGTGTGTCATCTCAACTGTGCACATTGGGCCAGTGTATGAATGTGAAATATTTACGTCGAAGTGTTTTGGGAAGCAGATGAGAAGGCGAGGTGCACAAAAGTACGCCGTGATACGGGAAAGCTGCTAAAGATGACATTGAGTGAATAGGAGAGATGGTTTCCCTCCTGGATGATGCTCCCATCACGCACCCGCAGATATATTGCCGACGCGCAAATGGAAACTCTGTCTAAATTCCCACATTCTGTTTTTTCGAAGTGTGATTTCGCTCAAATGCACAAAATTTCAACACTCGCCAACTTCAAAGTTTAACAAAGTTCTCATAGATATACTTTGCGAACACCTGGAAAAAATTCTTCCAAACTTACCTGGGGAATTTCGGTTTGAGGGCTCTTGAACTTTAAGTGGAAGGACGGGAAGTTTGCCTCGAGGCTGCGTAATGTGGAGATGTGTTCCCCATGTTAACTGGTAGTGGTTGACCATCCCAGTGCTTCCCGATGCAGGGCTGCCCTGACCCACCGGGAGGTTTCTTTGATAAACTGTCCCGGGGGCTTCCAGCCGTACCGTGACGTCATAGGGCGAGCCCCCGGTGGTGGCCTGCAGCTGCTGTGACACAATAATGATGCTAGCCCCGGAACATGAATACAAATTAGTTCGTGAGTCACGTGGTACTGAATCATTCTTTGGAAAGTTCTTTCAACTTCACGGATTTATACATGAGAGGAGGTAAATGGGCAGGGCTTACACCTCGGGTCCACTTTTCCTTCACTCGCAACACCTCACGCCCACCTCCCATTGTCCCAAAGCACTTTCCCCTGCAACCGCCGAATGTGTAACACCTGCCCATTTACCTGCTCCCTCCTGAATATCCAAGGGCTCAAACATACCTGCCAGGTAACGCAGCACTTTACCTGCACATTTGCCATAACCTAGTCTACTGCATTCGCTGCTCACAGTGTGGCTTCCCCAACGTAGCATGAAGCGTAAACTGGGTGACAGTTTCGCAGAACATCTCAAAAAATGCCCTGAGCTTCTGGTTGCCCGCCACCCTGTTTACTGGCCAACATCTCTGTCTCAGGCATGCAGCAAAGCTCAACTCCAGACGTAAGAACAAAGCCTCATTTTCCACTTGAAGACCCTACAGCCCCCCGGTCTTCAATATCGAGTTCCATGTCTTTAGGGCCTGAAAGCCGCCATGTCCTATTCTCTCTGATTCACGTAATGTCGTCTTTAGCAGCTTTCCTGTCTAAGGGCGCTCTGTTCTGTACCTCGCCTTCTCATTTGCTTCCCAAAAAACTCAACATAAATATTTCACATTGATATTCTGGCCCAATATGCACAGTTGAGGTGACACACTCGTGGAGGTTTTCGGGGTCTTCTCCTGTTCTCTGTACCCTATGTTGAGGAGGGCAATGCTTGTCACTGGCCACCTGGGTATCAGAAAAATGTTTAGAAACAAAACGGTTGAATTATCTGCCAGTGGAGAGAGCCCGGTTCCTGGGGACGGGACAAACAGCAGCAAGAAGCCAGAATGAGAAGCAGCTGTTCTGGAAACTCTTTGCCGCTTGCAATTCTTCGAGCAATGTCAAATGTATTTTACACTGAGCAAGTCTCAGCCAGTTCCAGAGATGGGGCTGTTACGGGCGATGGAGTGCGCCTGGTTTCCAGCTCGTTGGTCTAGGGGTATGCATTTCGCTTTGGGTCTTCTACTACTCCGACTTGCCAGAGATGCGGTGCTTGAAGAATGTCAGCAATGAAGCGAGATTGGAAAATTGGGACTGCCCTCCACGGAGAACAGAAGCCTTGCAAATCATGAGCGGCCTAGACACAGGAAATAATGTTGTGAAAATGCTCCCACGCCTGAAAGGATCCACAACGATTCGGCAGAGTTTTCAAGTCAGGAGGGAAAGAAGTAAAAGTGACATTAGGAAGAACGTTTTCGTGCAGGGAGTGGTTAGTGTCAGTAAATCCCTATCTGACATTGACAAAAAAAAATGGACCCGAAAGGGAATTCGGTGATCATTTTCAGATGTGCAGATTTACACGAAAAAGGCAAGGGAATGATACGAATAGAGACACACGTTTACTTAAGTGCAGAACCAGCAGATTGAAGGTGGGTCACATGGCCCCCGTCTGCGCTGTGATACATGTTGTGATTCAGTGTGAAATCACAGTTCGACCAACAGAATGTGGGAATTTAGAAAAAAGTTTATATTTACACAGCCTCCATCCGTCTGCGCAACAGCATATTACACGACAGCAGTGGAGGTCTTTGACATCAGTCTCAAACGTGCCTGCCACATGCCAGGCGAAAGGCTGAAGGGACCTGTGGAAAACACTCCGCGTGGGAAAGTAGAGTGTCGCAGCGGGAGGGTGCTGGGTTCATGTCCCTCAATTGAAACTATCGTCTGCTATTGCTTCCCTTTGTAACGGTACTCTATTCTATATCTTGCCTTTGCCTCTGCTTCCCAAATCTTCGAGCATCTGAGCTGAATATGTCACTAAACACTGGCCCAACTTACACAATTGAGGGGAAGTGCTTATGGAGATTTGAGCTGCTTTCCGCTAGTTTGCTCTGAACTGAATCCTAACACCTCTTCTCTGAAATGGGAATGAGCTGGTGAAATTGAAACAATTCGAATTCGAATCCCTACACTGCGGAAACAGGCCCTCCTGCTCAACAAGTCCTTATCAACCCTCCGAAGAGTAACCCGCCCAGACCCGACATTTACTTCTGACTGATGCGCCTAACCTACCGACCTCTGGGCACTATGGGGCAGTTTAGCATGGTCAGTCCACCTAACCTGCACATCTTTCGACTGTGGAAGGAATCCGGAGCACCGCAGGAAACCCACGCAGACACGGGGGATTGAAAAAACTCCACACAAACAAGCCGCACAAGGGTAGGGTCGAATTCAGGTACCGTTATGAGGCAGCAGTGTTAACCCCTGAGCCGCAAAGCCACATTATTTGCGGTCGTATTCATTCCCTGCAATAATTCCCCACTCCGGTTCAGACGTGAATGACAGGACGATCAGCATTTCGAAAGCAGCATCACCA
>NW_025215232.1:57216-68582 GCF_004010195.1 Chiloscyllium plagiosum | reverse complement strand
GGAGTGATCAGGGTCAGTAGGTGACGCAAACTTCAAACAATTATGTTCCTGAACCCATGGGACAGACGGATGGGAGTGGAAGACAAGAAGAAAGAGAGACACAGAGTGAGCGAGAAAAGAGAGAAAAGTCAGAAAAACAGAAGTTACGGAAAAACATAGAGAGACTGAGGAAGGGATACAATTCCCGTGGGTCCCAGCTTTCTCTATGGTTTCATACACTCCCGCTCATCCATGAGAGACAGGCCCTGCTCCTAGAATCAACGTCAGTCTGGCTGGTTCAGGGACGGTGTGGGGGTGATGGACGGGGGTTAATCGATCAAAACTGACACTAAGACTCTAACAGTACCCACACTCATTCCCACACACACACACACACACACACAGAAACCCTTTGATACTCACCTCCTGCTCCATCCACATGGCAAAGGTAACTCTGGCTGACAGGACCTGCTTTAAATACCTTCAGGTCCATGACTTAAAGATCCTTCTGGGCCCAAAACTCAGCTCTTCTACCGAGAGTATACCTCCTCCAGGGATGGAGCATTGCAATTTGTGAGTTAAGAGGAAGCGGGAGTGGGGTGAGAGAAAGCAGCAGCTCAATAGTTTAGTCCAAACTATCTGTCTGTCTGTCCTACTCCTCCTTCCCCCATCTCCTCACCTCACACACAGATTACAGACTTAAAATCCACACAGAGACAAAGCTACAGTTTCAAACCAGCAGCAGCCACAACACACTTTCATTTAGACAACAAAACACAGGCTTCTGCACCCAAAGGACACAAATTTATTTCACAAGGAAACAAGGATTTTCATACAGCTGAACACAACATTGTCTGAGTATATCTCTGGACATGTTTGTAGAAGTCAGTGATTCTGTGTCTCACTCTGATTGTATTGCGCTTCCATCTCTGTGTAAATGTCTGTTTTTCTGTGCTGATGTGACTATCTCTGCAAGCAATGGGACACAGATTATATCGGAGGGAAGTTTGAGTGTGTCTGTCTGTGTATGAATGATAAAGTGTCTGCAGTAGCACACATTGTCCCTGAAGCGTGTGTCTGAAAGTTTCTTTATAGCTGTCTGTGAATCTGATTTTGTGCCTGTGCGTGTTGGTGTGTGCCCAGTTCTGCCTGCAATGAGACAAACTTTGATTCATCACGTTTATAATTCATTCTTTCAAAGTTAGAGTTTCTCTCTCTCTGATAAGTACAGTAAGACCATGCTGCCTTCTGCTGGCCTAACCATGTGACATCACAAGCGCCACATTTCCCTGTTCCACTGCATCTGTTTCCTGGGGGGGGGGGGGGGGGGGATCCATCAGAATTTTACTGAGAACAGCAGCACACAGCTGCCTGAGTCAGGTGTGAACTCAGAAGGTGGGATGACTGAGTAAATCCATTCCCAGAAAAGCAGCAGGTAACAGCTTCTTTCCAGTGTGTATTCGTTGGGGATTCAGAAGGTTTCCCACACACAGAGAGGGAATTGGCCTCTCCCCAGTGTGAACGTACTCATGTATCAGCATTTCATGTCTGTGTTTAAAGCTTTTCTCTCAATGTGAGCATTTGAAAGGTCTCTCAGTGTTAACCAGTTGGTGTGCCGAGAGGTTGATAACAGAGAAAGCCTTGTTACACGCAGAGCAGGGGAATGGCCTCTCCCCAGTGTGATCTCACTGGTGCGTCAGCAGGTAGGATGAGTCACTGAATCTCTTCCCACACTCAGGGCAGATGAATGGCCTCTCCCCACTGAGTGCATTCTTGTTTCTCAAGGACGGGTGATTGATTGAATCCCTTCCCACAAACAGCAGATGAATGTCTTATCTCCAGTGTGACTGCATTCCCCATGGCTTACCCACCCAGCCTACACATTATGGGCAATTTAGCATGGCCAACCCACCTAACCTATATGTCATTGAACTGTGGGAGGAAACAGGAGCACCGAGAGGAAACCACACAGACATATGAAGAAAGTGCAAGCTCCACGCAATCACCCGAGTCTGGAATCAAACTGAGGTCCCCAGAGCTGAGAGGCAGCAGTGCTAACCATTGGGTCACCATGGAGTTCTTTGAATCCAGCAATTTGTGTGAAAGTCACTCAAATACTGACGGTGAAACATTACCAGATTGTCATGAAAAACTCAACGAGCTGACAAATGTCCTTCGGGGAAAGGGCGTGTTCTGGCCCTCCACAAGACTCAGCCCTCAATGAGAGTCGAGATAGTGAGAGCAGTGGGATACTTACAGACAGTTTCCTCCATCTCCATCACAGGAATAACTGACAGGTCCTCACTTCAAGAAGATCAAGATCAGAGTGTATGAAGAATCATCACCGACAAACTCCGCTCTCAGACACACACTGTCCTCCTGCAGATACATGTTTTTGTTTCTTTAGAGAGAGGGAGAGACAGAGAGAGAGAGAATTGCAGCTCACTGACCTTCAAGAATCAGCCGCTCCGAAGCCTCTCCTTCTCAGTGCAGAAGAGACAAACGTTCTGCTGAGATTGTTGTGGGGAAATTCTTCCACTCTAACCCCGTTAAAAGAATTTCCCAGAGTTCAGTACTAACTCGAATACAAACACTTCCCAGCAGGTTGTTCCTAAACCCATCCAGTCCCTCCCTCCAGCTCTGTCTCTCACTTTTCAATTCCACCAGCTCAGACACCCCCACTGCGCATGCTCCATTATCAACTCGGCGCTGCCTTTTGTTCACTCTGATTGGCTCGGTGTCCCGCCAATTCCAGAATGTCGTCCCGAGCTGCCCCACTTTCTATTGGGCAGGACATGCGGTCAGTCACACAAGAGCTGAAGCATAAAAGAGATATGTATTCATCTCTGAACCGGCGCGTGTTTATTTTCCATCCCTTGTTGTCTGGAGGGCGGTGAGGGGTCAACCACAGTGGAGTCACATGTAAGTCTAACCGGAGAAAGGTGAGCCCAATGGTATCTTACAATAATTGACAGTCCAGATTTTTAATGACTTAACTGAACACCCCTATCTGGCCTGGTGAGATTTGAACACCTCTCACAGAACATTAACCAGGTTTGGCTCGGACTAGACCAGTTACATTGAGACAAAACCACTGTCTCCTGAGACAGGAATTTCCAGCTTTGGTCAACAAGAGGACACAATGTTTCAGGGAAACCAGAAGTATCTATTCAGAATTTCCATCATGAACTGACAGGAATAACTTCTGTAAAACTCCCTCACAGGATTTTAGGGAGAAAATTTACATATGAAAATAAGAATCATAATCCATAAGTCCGTGTGTGAGTAAGAATAATACTTATTGTTACGTCATGGAGATCAAACCCTGTTAATTAAACTAACCGCCCAGAAAAGCTCATCGTGCCTCATAATCTGTTAAAATGTGAGTGACAGAATTCCTAAATTCCACTATTTAAAGAAAATATTTTTCTAACTCTCATAGTGAACACTAAACAAAACCTGTTCACAAATCCAACACCCCCTTTCTTTAACTACATACTACCTGACCCCAACTCGATGCAACTTAATATGCTATTCTAATAACATATTTATTAAACGTTACATTAACTTAATCTCAAGGCCACACAGTCTCCTCTTCATTGATGTTTTCACTTTTCTAGCTGCTGATCTTCCTGGGTGCTCTTCTTTTTACTGTATGTTTCAGGTACCTTTGATGGAGAGTGTTTTCATTTTCTCTGAGAGTAAGGTATTAGATCGGCAGTTGCTCTCCCACTAACTTTCAAAATGCCGGGTTTATATTCCACCATAGGACACATTAAATTCTTATTAGATTGATTTCCAGGGATCAAAACAATAAAATTCAAATCTCATTGTCTTCTGGTATCCTGGGCATAGCTTAAATTAATTAAATTTGAATTGTTGTCAAAACATCAAACAGAACTCAGGTATCCATTTAACAGCCAATTGCTACATTTGAAACAGCCCGACCTTTTGCTAGCAGCTGTGGCTGTACTTTAAGTTGAGAAAAGCACTCTCTATCTTAAACTGACAATACATGCTTTCGACTTCATAACATTGCATTGATCATTTGTCCTGGACGAACACGAAGACTCCAACACCATGATGCAAACATGTAAATGTGGAGACTATGAGAAGAGGTTATAGTTACCCAGTCCAGCTGGAAATTGATTGATACAGTCACACTGGAAATAAGCTTTTGCCTGCTCGACATGTGGAAAGGGATTCACAGTGTATTCCAGCTTCCAGAAAAAAATTGCTTATCACACTGAGGAGATACCGTTTAGCTGAACCTCCTGTGGAAAGTGTTTCACACAGTCAGTTAACCTCACTGTGCACCAACGAGTTCACACTGGGGACAGGCTGTTTATGGCCCTGTATGTGGGAAGGAATTTGCCGGACATCAACTTGTTGCGACACCAGCGAGTTCACACTGAGATAAATTATTTACTTGCTCAGAGTTTGCAAAGGGATTCGGATAGTCCCACGACCCGCTGATACATCAACACATTCATTCTGGTGAGAGTGTGTAAAAGAATTCACTTCTGCCGACACATCAATGAGTTCACACGAGGGAGAGATCATTCACTTGCTCCGAGTGTAATACAAACTGCATTCAGTTTTCTCAGCTCTTCAGTGCAGTTACAACATTGGCATCTACCCAACTATCTGGAAATTTGACAGATTGCCTGTGCACAAGTAGCAGGACACATCCAACTCAGGATTAATCGTCTATCATTATCCTCTCGATTATCGATAAAGCTACGTAACATATCGAATAACATCCTCTCAGCTACTCACTCAGGTACTGACCTCATTCTGGCCTTTGGTAAAAACATGGACAAAAAAGCTTAATCCTAGAGGTGAGATGAGATTGACAGCCCTTGACCTCAAGGCTGCATTCGACCCGGTGTGGCGTCAAGGTGCTTCGATTAGATTCCTGGATGTAATTTACTACTGCGTACGTTATTCTCTATATAAATCACAACGATCCTCTTGATTAGGTTCCAGTTTGTAATTCATTCCTGAGTATGTTATTCTATATACAAGCTGTCCCGAACTCCGCAATTAAATTATAGCCTGTATTACACACTCAGTTTTCTGTTATACTGGATGTAATCATCCTGATTCCCTCGATCAAATTTGCGTCTGTCGCTCACTTCTGATTGTGCTATTCTGCCAGTTAACAAACCCCATCTCTTGATTAGATTCCAGTCTATAAAACCCTTCCTTGAATCTAGCTACCTTTCAGAAAATTTCCATGTTTATTAATTTTGAACTTTTTTCAGCGACCAATCTATAATCGCTCGGTCTGATGGTAAATCACGGTCTTCCATGGCATAAATTTTACCCAACATGGCATGCGAATGTGAGCGCACCCCATCCTTAATGCAGGAGTCCCACGAGCACTCGCAATGCGCGCTTACAGACACATGGGCTGGAGTTGGGAACATGCGGACTGATGGTCTGGAAGTCGGAAGGGAGAATGATGTCAATTTCGGTCCAACACTGACAGTGATGGTTCCGACAAATTCCTCTCACAGATTAGATTAGATTACCTACAGTGTGGAAACAGGCTATTCGGCCCAACACCAACCCTCCGAAGATCAACTCACCCAGACCCATTCATTTACCCCTGGCTAATCCACCTAACACTATGGGCAATTTAGCATGGCCAATTCACCTAACCTGCACAGTTTTGGATTGTGGGAGGAAACCGGAGCACCCGGAGGAAACCCACGCAGACACGGGGAGAATGTGCAAACTCCACACAGACAGTTGCCCGAGGCGGGAACCACCGCCATAATGGGCGGGGGGCATTTCCAGGCTTTTCCTCGAGTAATGTTTGAATGTTTGACTGGAGTCGTGTGGTGAGTCTTTCTGATCTCATTCACATGATAATTTTGGTGGTTTGTAGTTTACTGCGACTGTTAAGCTGCACTCCTCAATCTTACTCTTACATGCGACCTGAACGTCTTTAGCATCTATATGCGATACCTAATTGTGCTATTCTGAGTTCCAGACTTCGGACCCCTGGAGTTGGATTCTAGAGTGTGGTGCTGGAAAAGCACAGCAGGTAAGGCAGCATCCGAGGAGTAGTAGAGTCGATGTTTCGGGCAAAAGCCCTTCATCAGGAAACCCTGAGGTTCGATGTCAGTTTGAATGAGAATGTTGGGCATTTACTGAGCTCCTTGCGTTCAGAGGTTTAGAGCTGGAGAAGATGATAGAGATCGCAAGGGACAAGACTATGAGCAAAGATTGACATTTTATAATGGATTTGCTGCATCACCAGGAGACTGTGTGCGTCAGCAGGCATAGCAATCATAGATTAAATGAACTTGGTGTGAGGAAGGCGAGAAGCAGCCGTGATCTGGAACGAAAGGAGGTCACTGGACCGGAAATGTTGACTGTACTGTCTGTCCATTGATGCTACCAGACCTACTGAGGTTCTCCAGCAATTTTTGTTTTTGTTTCTGTTTCAGATTTCCAGCCGAAGGGCCTGTTTCCACACTGTAATGTAATTTAATTGAATATACTTCAGCCTCACATTTCGCATGAGGATAGATGGGAGTGGTGTTTGCAGTGTGATTTGGACATAATGGATTTGAACTTCTCATTATTTAATTGTGCAAGAGTTCCAAGTATCCAGAATTGGGTGTTGGACAGGTGAAGGCAGTGCGAACCTCAGAGAGAAACTTGAGGACAATCATTTTCACTTTACTTGTTTTATTAACTACCAAGTTGACACTCTATCTGATGGTTGACAGGCTGGGAACTTTTGGGTTGGGCCTCGATCGACTGAATGTTTTATTGTTCGGGAAGGTGTAAAAGGCCGGGGCGGGGTTGTGGGAAGGGGGTGCGGTTGGGCGGGCGGGGTGGTGGGCGGGGGATGTCAAAGCTTCAATAGAAATCCAGCAGAACTGAGAACAGACAACACCGAGCTCTGTGGGAACAGGGAGATCAACAGAGGACAGAGAAATCTGGACCTGAAATCCAAGCTGACATCAGACTACCATGTTATCAGTGCTTTGATTTGCATTGCCAACCCTCTACCTTTACCGAACTTCCCATTTGATTTGAATGTCACGTACCCTCAATATTCAGGATCCAATCCTTGTCATCCTAAAACCACGTCTCTGTAAGGAGTCTCAGATCACACTTATTTTCTTCAGTCAATTCGTTCACTTTTCTTACAGTGCAGCACACATTCAGACACAGTCTTTCGTTTCAATTTTTGTGATCTTTTCAATCTAGCTTTGATTGGTGTTACATTTATTCCCTTTGTCCCTTTCTATTGTTCTCTGACATTCACTTTCCACATTACTACATTGCTCACCTGCCTTGATTTGGAATTGCCCATCATGTCCAGGGATGTGCAGATTAGACAGGTTAGCCATGGGAAATGCAGAGTTATCGTTTCATAATAATAGAAGCAGGAGTCAACTATTTGGCCTGTCGAGCCTGCTCCACTATTCATTCAGATGATGGCTGATCTATCCATCGTCTCAGCTCCTCCTACCTGCATTAATCCATCTACCCTTAATTCCCCTCCATGGAATATCCCATCCAACTGTGTCTTGAATATAATTAATGCCTCATCTGCTCCCTTGGGCAGAGAATTCCACAGTGTCACATGAATTACAGCATGGAAAGAGTCCCTTCAGTCCAACTCATCCATGTTGACCAGTTATCCTAAACAGTCTAGTTCCATTTACTAGCACTTGGCCCATATCCCCCTAAACCCTTCCTATTCATATACCCATCCAGATGCCTTTTAAGTGCCGTAATTATACTAGCCTCCACGACTTCCTCAAGCAGCTAATTCCATACCGCACATGCTCTGCGTTAAAAAGTTGTCCCTTAAGTCCCTTTTATGTTTCTTTCCCCTCTCACCCTATAAATGTATGCCATCTAGTTCTCGACTCCCTCAATTCAGGGAAAAGACCTTGTCTATTTATCCTATCAATGCCCCTCATGATTTTATAAACCTATATAAGGTCACCCCGTAGCCTCCGATGTTCTAGGGATAACAGCCCCAACTTATTCAGCTTCTCCCGATAGCTCAAATCTTCCAACCCTGGCAATGTCCTTCTAAATCTTTTCTGAACCCTTTCATGTTTCACAAACAACTTCCAATAGGAAAGAGAGCAGAACTGCACATAAAATTCCAAAAGTGGCCTCACCGATGTCCTGTACAGCAGCAACATCACCTCCCAACTTCTATACTCGATACTCTGACCAATAAAGGAAAGCACACCAAATGCCTTCTTGGATATTCTGCCTACCTGTGACTACTTTCAAGGAACTATGAACTTGCACTCCAAGATCTCTTTGTTGAGGAACATTCCCTCAGACCTTACCATTAAATAGAGAAGTCATCCTCTGGTTTGCTTTTCCGAAATGCAGCACCTCATATTTATCTAAATTAAACTCCATCTGCTATTCCTCAGTCCATTGGCCCATCTGATTAAGATCGTGTTGTGCTCTGAGCTAACCATCTTTGCTGCCCATTATACCTCCAATTTTGGTGTCATCTGCAGACTTATTTACTATACCTCCTATATCGACATCCACATCATTTATATAAAAAACAAAAAGTACTGGACCCAGCACCCATTCTTGATCACAGGCCTCCAGTCTGAAAAGCAACCCTTCACCACCATCCTCTGTTTTCTACCTTTGAGCCGATTCTGTATCCAAATGGCTAGTTCTCCCTCTATTCCATGATATCTAACCTTGCTAACCAATCTTCCTTGGGGAACCTTGTCAAACTCCTTAGTGAAGTCCATATGGTACCCTGGGATGTAGGCCATCAGGCCCAGGGGACTTGTCTGCCCTCAATCCGAATAGTGTGCTGTGTACCTTTTCCCTATCGACGTTGATTGTTTAAGTTTTACTGTTTCTGTAGCCTCTGACTTGTCCATTCCAATAGGAATTGTACTATTGTCCTCCAACTTGAAAACTGAGGAAAAGCATTAACTTAGCATCTCTGCCATTTCGGTGTTCCCCTCTTAAGTCACCGGTTTCATCTTCCGAGGGACCAACATTTACCTTAGTGACTCTGTTCCCTTTAGCGTACCAACAGAAGCTTTTGCTACACTTTTTGATATTTTGTGCGAGGTTTCTTTTGTAATTTACCTTTATTCATTTGTGAATATCCCTTTGTTTATGTTTGAAAGTTTTCGAATGTTTGAGCCTTCCAGAGGTCTGGAATAATATTTCGAAAAAGACTGAAAAATTCAAAAATAGTCTCCGTTAAATCTTTGAAAACCCCGCACCTTTCAGTTGTCTTGGGGCAAGGAACACGATCTCCCCGCCCGTTGTCTCCGATTGGTTGGATGACCCATGTAGCCACGCCCGCTGCACGCATAGTGACGTCACGAGCTCGGACCCCGCCCCTTATGAACTGGCGCATGTGCAATGTAAGTCCTGTAGCAGGACAAAGGCAGTGTTATTGAGTGTGGGAGAGGAATGGCGCCGGCGGCTGAAGGAACAAGAACAGGAGCCGCTGGAAAAGCTGAGCAGGTCCGGCAGCTCGTGTCGGGAGGAATGTGAGGAGGTGTTTCGGGTCCGGGGATTCTCCTTCAGAACAGGACCAGGTTTCAGGAACATCCCGGGGAGGTCGCCAGGCCCGAGCGCCACAGGAAGTCATTGAGCAAATTTACCTGTTTTCTTTTCTCAAGCAACCTTGACATTTCATTATCATGTCCCTGATTCAGCTTCATTTCCAGCACCTTTGGAGGCAGCTTGTTCAAGCTAATTGTTACCTAAATGAAATTTTCCTCCATACACACACAAGGCTATCTGGCTGCATGAGGGTATTCAGGTTTCTGTGTCCTGGATAATATGTGATCAGCAGGCATCTGGCAAACAGGAATTGCCGCCTATGTTATGTTTATTTAACTGTAGTGACATTAATCACATATTTTGTGAATTTCTTTTGCAGGAAGACACGCGGAAAGAAATCTGAAAGCAAATGACACAAGAACTTCTGACAGAGACACTTGATTCATTGGGACTTGAATATCAGCAACTGTTCAAATTGAGATGAAATGTTTGCTTTTGTTTGCTTGAGAGATTTTGGATACTGGTGTGGCAGGAAGAATACTGAGACACACAAGTGAGGGAGATTCAGTGCGCTGACTGTGAAAACTGCTTCAACCTAATGACTCAGCTTGGGGGATAAAAATCTCACCATTCACGGTGGGGAGAGACTGTGAACACATTTTGTCTGTAATTTCAAATCCAGAGCAACACAAGGAAAGCTCTCCCTATTGGGAAACCGTGGAAATGTGAGTATTGGGAGAAAGGGTTCCCTTGCCCCTCGGTGCTAGAAACTCTCAGACGCATTCACACCAGGGATAGGCCATTCACCTGTTCCATGTACGGGCAGGGATTCAGGTGGATGGACAACCTGCAGATGCAGCAGCAGGTCCACACAGGAGAGAAGCCATTCACGTATCCCATGTGCGGGAGGGGGTTCGTGCAGTCATCTACACTGCTGATCCACCAGCAGGTCTACACGGGAGAGAGGCTATTCACATGTCCCGTGTGCAGGAAGGGCTTGTGGGCAACGTACAGCAACATGAGCGGGTCCACACAGGGAAGATGCCGTTCACCTGCTCTGAATGTGAGGAGGAATTAATTGATTCTTCCAGCCTGCTGACCCACCAGCTGGTCCACGCTGGAGACAGCCCACTCCCCCGCTCTCAGTGCAGGAAGGCTTCTCCAGCTCCTCCCACCTGTGGAGGCACCAGTAAATTCACGTGCCATTGCAGGGGAATTGAAAGAACAATGGCCGAGTCCCATTAGTGACTGGACTATCAACCCAGGTCTGGAAACTCACAGGTTTGAATCCTGTTGTGGCAGATGACGGAATTGGAATTTGGTCAGAAATCTGGAGTTCAGAATCTAACAATGAAACCGTTTTCAGGGCAACAAAGAAAACCCCCATCTGATTCATTCATGTCCATTTGAGGGAGGGAAACTGCCGTTGTGGGAAAGGATTCACTCAGTCATCCCAGCTGCATCCTTTACCTGATCTGACCTACACGTGACTCCAGACCCACAGCAATGTGGTGGACTCTTGACTACGCTCCCTCATGCCTGGAAAATAGGTGGGGAGAAATTTACTTGTATACAGAGCATAGGTTGAAATTGCTGAGTGAGGCAATACTTCCTCTGGGTTAAGGCTGTACCAAGGATCCAATTACAAAGGGACACGTCTGTGCTGACCAATAGTAAAGAAAGTGGGGATGGGGAGTGTATGCACTTTGACCTTGAACTGTTTTTAAATGAAATAAATTGGTTTTCATATGCCTTTTTGCTGGGGAGATCTGAAGCAGTACTGAAGTTGTGTCACAATAAAGGTGACCTGAACTTACCATCAGACTCAGACACTGATATCT
>NW_025215232.1:55381-57196 GCF_004010195.1 Chiloscyllium plagiosum | reverse complement strand
AAATGAAATAAATTGGTTTTCATATGCCTTTTTGCTGGGGAGATCTGAAGCAGTACTGAAATTGGGTCACAATAAAGGTGACCTGAACTTACCATCAGACACTGATATCTATGAGGTCCAACAGATTTTTGTTTTAAAGTTGCTAATTTCTTTCAGCCTCTAACACTAAGCTTCCAATGTTATGTATCAGAAGGAGCAGTGAACTAGTAGCTAGTATTGTTAGAAACTGTTAAGTTTGTCATCTCTGCACTTACTGCATTGTTTCATCTGCATTGTAAAGTTTACTACCTGCAGCGGGAACGTGTGGGCTGTGTTCACTAGAAACTAAAAATCACACAACACCAGGTTATAGTCCAATAGGTTTATTTGGAAGGACTAGCTTTCAGAACACCGCTCCTTCATCAGGTAGCTGTGGAGCAGGATCATAAGGCACAGAATTTATAGCAAAAGATTAGTGTCATGCAATTGAAATGATATATTGAACCAACTTAGATTGCTGTTAAGTCTTTCTTCTTTTAGAATGGGTTGAAGGTTTCTGTTCATTAATATGTAAATCCCAGAACTAGTTTTAAGTCACATTCTCCAGATATCTTCAGGTTTTATAAAAAGAGGTGACATCTCACCTCCGTCAATGCATTAAAGGTGAGAGGTTTGAGTCTGTCTGTATCCCAATCTTGAGTTAGACTGGTTGTATTTTCAAAGTAGGGATTTATAAAATATGACATGGCTTGACTGCCTGCAGATTGCACACATTTTAAGGAAAACTGAATGTATCTGCAAATATAATTCTGAAAATCCAAATTCGCCCCATAGACTTGTGTGTGTGTGTGTGTGCGCACATAAGAGAGTGTGTGTTTGCATGCTTGGTAAAGTGTCATGATTTAGAGATGTCGGTGTTGGACTGGGGTGTACAAGGTTAAAGGTCACACAACACCAGGTTATAGTCCAATAGGTTAAATTGGAAGCACTAGCTTTTGGAGCGCTGCTCCTTCATCAAGTGGTTGTGGAGGACACAATTGTAAGGCACAGAATTTATAGCAAAAAATTACAGTGTGATGTAACTGAAATTATACATAGAAAAATACCTTGATTGTTTGTTCAGTCTTTCATCTGTTCAAAAACCATGATAGTTTCACTTCTTTCATATGTAAATAGAGTCATAGAGATGTACAGCATGGAAACAGACCCTTCGGTCCAACCCGTCCATGCCGACCAGATATCCCAACCCAATCTAGTCCCCCCTGCCAGCACCCGGCCCATATCCTTCCAAACCCTTCCTATTCATATACCCATCCAAATGCCCCTTAAATGTTCTCAGGTTAACTGTAACAATTGATGTTCGCTAACATCAATTGTTACAGTTAACCTGAAAATGTAACTTATGTAAATCACAAAACCTTTTTTAATTTACAGATGAAAAAAGTGAAACTATCATGGTATTCGAACAGATGAAAAACTCAACAAACAATGAAGGTATTTTTTAATGTATAATTTCAGCTACATCACACTGTAAACTTTTGCTCTAAATTCTGTGTGTTATAATTGTGTCCTCCACAACCACCTGATGAAGGAGCGGCGCTCTGAACGCTAATGCTTCCAATTAAACCCGTGGGACCATAACCTGGTGTTGTGTGATTTTTTAACTTGGTAAAGTGTAAGTGTGATGGAGTGTAAGCCTGTGAAAGGGTGTATTTGTGTGTGTGTACCTGAAAGAGAGCATGTGGATAAAAGCGAGGGGTTGCATTTTGGTAAAGCAAACAAGGGCAAGACTTGTACAGTAAATGGTAGAACAGAGAGACCTGGTGGGGGGGGGGG
>NW_025215232.1:54300-54489 GCF_004010195.1 Chiloscyllium plagiosum | reverse complement strand
AAAAATGTAACATTTGGTTGAAACAAATAGCTGGAGTTGCGTTGCCATTGAACAAAAACAAATTCCAATTTGGCCAATCAGTTTAAAGTATGCCCCGATACCAAAATCCTATCGAATTTGAATTTTACCGTTTGGAATGACACCAAACCAATGAAATGATCTGATGTTTTGGGGTATAAAACCAGACGT